>NC_134412.1:16519717-16819717 GCF_038048845.1 Mixophyes fleayi | reverse complement strand
TTGCTGCGTATGGGGCTACGTACCCGCAGACCGGTCAGAGTGCCCCTGCTGACCCCTTGTCCACTGCTGAAAGCTTCTACAATGGGCATGTGAGCTCCATAACTGGACCATGGAGCAATGGAAGAAGGTGGTCTGGTCTGAAGAATCACGTTTTCTTTTACATCACATGAACGTTTGAGTGCGTCGTTTACCTGGGGAACAAATAGTACCAAGATGCACTATGGGAAGAAGACAAGCCAGCGGAGGTAATGTGGTTCTTTGGGCAATGTTCTGCTGGGAAACCTTGAGTCCTGGAATTCATGTGGATGTTACTTTGACACGTACCACCTATCTACACATTGTTGCAGACCAAGTACACTCTTTCATGGCAACGGTATTCCTTTATGACCGTGGCCTCTTTCAGCAGGATAATGCGCCCTGCCACACTGCAAACATTGTTCAGGAATAGTTTGAGGAACATGACAAAGAGATCAAGGTGTTGACTTGGCCTCCAAATTCCCCAGATCTCAAACCCATCGAGCATCTGTGGGATGTGCTGGAGAAACAAGTCTGAGCCATGGAGGCCCCACCTCACAACTGACAGGACGACTGAAAGGATCTGCTGCTAACATCTTGGTGCCAGATACCACAGGACACCTTCAGAGGTCTTGCGGAGTCCATGCCTCGATGGGTCAAAGCTGTTTTGGCGGCACAAGGGGGACCTACACAATATTAGACAGGTGCTTTTACCGTTGTGGCTGATCGGTGTATATGCTGCCCTCATTTAAATCCTTGGTCGGCAGCAGTCTAGAGTATAATAATAATATGATGTATTTTACACATTCAGCATCAGTATATAATAACTTAACCTGCACACTAACATTTTCCAAGAACTGCACCTTACACACAGAACAGCAGAAGTGGTCATGAGCTGTAGTTCAGAAACAGATACTGAGAATTGCATCATATTTTCCACACTAGAGCAATGCTATTCTGTAGCTGGTCATTATTAAATAAAAAAATCACACTGATATTATTTAAAAGAAAACCCCCATCTAGGAAGTGTCTGTGACAGATGGAAACTATGAAGAAAGTCTCCCTAGTGAGGTAATTAGATGAGATTTTGATTATTAGGCATCTAAGACGTAATTATTTGTTCATCTAGGGCAGAACTAGAAAACCTGAGCATAGCCAGTTGTTGTGAAACTAAAATAACCAGCATGCCCTGCCAACAGGGCAAGCTGGGACTTGTAGTTTCCTAAACTAATGGAGAGTCACAGTACTTCAGTACTAGGTTTTGCTAACAATGACAGACACTGGAGCCTGCACTGTGCAGCAGGTTCTATATATGAGTCAGGGTCGGTGGATATTACAGCTCTCTGGCAGGTGCCCCCCTCCCCTCCCCAATATTCACCTCCCTTCCACCCGTTGCCATAGTGACCCCTACTCAGGCCCCGCAGCGGCTGAGCTGGAGAGGAGATGCGCCCACCGATGGAAGGGACCGGTAATGTCTCCCCCTGCACCCCCCTCCCTCCTCCTTTCCCGCCCCTCCCCGTCTAACTAGCTTGCAAACTCTGCATATTAAGCGGCGCGCTCTGCATAATGCGTTCCTGCGTGCGTCTGCCGGGTGCGCTAAGCGGCAGCGCTGGCTTCTGTGCCACATAGGGGGGCTACCGGGGTCCCGGAAGGGGGTTGGTATGCAGCACTCAGGCTATATAGATGTTTATGTAGGGATCTAATCAGTGTATGATGCATATAAATGTAGGCTTACCAATAGACCTAGTGCGCGCTGTCTATGTAGGTGAATTGTATTGCAGTGTGCGGGCATACAGACATTATATAAACGTGTGCTTATGTGTGTGAATTGTCAGTGTGTGCACAATGCATAATAACATGTAACATGCGTGCTAAACAAGTGAATGTGTATTACCACTTTTGCATCCAAATTAGTTATTCCTACCCCCAAGCCAGTGTTTTTTAAATGGTTCAAATGTACATTTATTTGTCTAAATCAATCATCTAGTTGCAAAAAGTGTCAAATCAGTGCTTAGCTCCTATATAATACTCAAATTATGTGTTTTGTAGATGTTGGTCGGTGGACGTTTTAAGAGTAGAGAGGTATGTACTGTAGGCTATATAAATATATATCTATACATACATATATATATATATATATATATATATATATATATATATATATATATATATATATAGTAATATGCACAGAATATGATGTATATAAATATGCATGGCACACATGCAATATAAGTAAAACTATCATCTTTCTCATATCTATATACATAGCATAAGTTTGTTATATAAATTACGAGTTTAGATTTGTTATTGAAGGTATCAGATTCCTAATTTTGTTGAGTAGAATGTTGGTAGACTGCTTGCTGTGGAAACTATTGGATATCTGTATTTTATGCATATAGTATAGCTTGTGTGTATAGTATACAGTATATATTTTTAATATGTGCTCTATAATGTTATATACAAGGTGGCCATTATGTACAATGGAGGTTTGGGTTTTGGGGCAGTCTGCATGTAGGAGGCTACCTATGTATTATGTTCAGGGCTGAGGTTGATTTGTGTAGTATATAGGGCTTATATAATGTATGTCATTTGTGTTAAATACAGAATTGTCCCTAGATCTCAAATGTGTTCCAGTTTTACAAGTGTAGTCAATTTTCCCCCATTATAATGCTTATTTTACTAGAATCTGTCAACTAGCCAGAATAAAGTCTTATTTTTTTTAAACCAAATAAAAATTAGTTTTTTAAATTTTTTGCGTTAAGAGTGCTGCATCCAAACCTCCATTTTTAAATTTCGCAACTTTACCTGAATTTACATTTTTTGTTCTCCGTCCCTAATGAGTGAAATAGAGGAAAGATTTGTAATAGAGAGCACGTATAACGGTATAACTACACAGCAATCTAAGCTGCTCGTGAAGGTCACTCTGATGGATTTTTTGAATATGGAACAAATTAATGTTTGACAATAACATTTTTTGTTTAATACATCAAATGTGATAGAACACTACCCACCCATCAAAAATAACAAATATAGTAAATGTATATTGTAATGCATTATTTATATTTTTTTAAATATGTAAACATATTTGTTTAATTATAAATAAAAATAAATGGATTGAGGTGAAGAAAGTCAAACTATTGCTTTGTAATTGAAAACTGTGGGAGTTTCTTGCATGTCTTTTTAACCACTTAATGACCAGAGGGTGTTCAACCCTTCGTGACCAGACCAAATTCCATGCTTAAGATGCTTCTTTAAATATGGGAAATAACTTCTTTTTTTTTTATTAGTGTACCCAAAAGAGTTTTATGTTGTCTTTTTTTCTGGGACTCACCTGGCCCTCTTTTTGACAGGAAACAGAAGTATTTTTTTATTTTCTAAGTATTCCATATAGGGAAGTGGAAAAAAAATACAGTTTTCCATGTTTGTTTCCATAATAATGCAGACATGATCCCCACCCGATGATACGCACATCTGCACACAGGTGCGAAACTCCTTAGAGTGGGTGGAAGAGGAGATAGGACCGGGAAGGTGGGGGACACTCATGCAAAATGCATCTGTGTTGTGAAGAATGGGTTGACAAAGTCTTGATGGGCTGAGAAAGGAGTTAAATGAGGGAATGTCAGTTTGTTGTAAATCACTATTAACAGTGAGTTATTCTTACCAAAAAGCAGGAGAGACCGGGATCCCAAGTCTCCTGCACTTATAGGACCGGTACTAAATGAATGATAACTAGAATCTGATTGGTTGCTATAGGCAACATCTTTCCGGCAAAAACTCATAAGACAGCAAATAACGTGGGCTTGCTCCGTTTTCATTTTGCACCAACTTTCTTCTGTTAAAACTTCCTTTTCCATACTTTACAACCTCCGTATTGGTGATTTACAAACTTGAAACATGTCTCGTTTTGTCTGCACAATGTTATATTTAATTTGTGTCCATTTATAATGTGCCAGTGCATTCAGTCAGCACGAGTGGCCAGACACAGCATTGCATGTTTTGATATTCACCATTTAAGGATATTTCTATAAAAGCCCCAGTAATTCAATTAGTGAAACAATCACTGGGATTGACTTTAACCAATGCACTAATTGAATCACCCCTATTTTAGCAAAAACAGCTTAAGCCTTATATACACAAAAAAATAAATCTGCCTCTTGCTGTCCACAATGTGCCCACATAGGGCCTCACTTGCAGAGTGCACTGGATGCAAAGCATAATATGCCTGAGCTAACTAGTCCACCCAGCACATATAAAGGTATAGACCGCTCTTGCCAGACAACACAAGCAATATGTATGTCTAGGGGAAGCTGGGTAATATGTAGAGGTGCACTGTGGTGTAGTGGTTAGCACTTCTGCCTTACAGCACTGGGGTCATGAGTTCAATTCCCGACCATGGCCTTATATGTAAGGAGTTTGTATGTTCTCCCCGTGTTTGCGTGAGTTTCCTCCCACACTCCAAAAAAACATACTGGTAAGTTAATTGGCTGTTAACAAATTGACCTTAGTCTGTGTGTGTTAGGGAATTTAGACTGTAAGCCCCAATGGGGCAGGGACTGATGTGAATGAGGTTCTCTGTACAGCACAGCGGAATTAGTAGCGCTATATAATTAAATGATGATGATGTGTAAATAACCAGCCCCCAAGCACTCCAGAACCCCTCTTACTTCCAATTAAACTCTTCAGGTCTTTCCACTTTTACACCAGTTTCTCTGTTTTACACTACTCTCTCTTATTACACTACTGTCTCCCCTCTCTCACACCATCACTCTGGTTTCTCTCTCTCACACTGTCCTCTCTCTAATAACACTGCTGTCTCCCCTCTCTTACACCAGTGCTCTGCTCTCTCTGTCTCACACTGTCCTCTCTCTAATAACACTACTGTGTTTACACCAGTGCTCTGCTCCCTCTGTCTCGCACTGACCTCTCTCTAATAACACTACTGTCTCCTTTCTCTTACACCAGTGCTCTGCTCCTGCTGTCTCGCACTGTCCTCTCTCTAATAACACTACTGTCTCCCCTCTCTTACACCAGTGCTCTGCTCCCTCTGTCTCACACTGTCCTCTCTCTAATAACACTACTGTCTCCCCTCTCTTACACCAGTGCTCTGCTCCCTCTGTCTCACACTGTCCTCTCTCTAATAACACTACTGTCTCCCCTCTCTTACACCAGTGCTCTGCTCCCTCTGTCTCACACTGTCCTCTCTCTAATAACACTACTGTCTCCCCTCTCTTACACCAGTGCTCTGCTCCCTCTGTCTCACACTGTCCTCTCTCTAATAACACTATTGTCTCCCCTCTCTTACACCAGTGCTCTGCTCCCTCTGTCTCACACTGTCCTCTCTCTAATAACACTACTGTCTCCCCTCTCTTACACCAGTGCTCTGCTCTCTCTGTCTCACACTGTCCTCTCTCTAATAACACTACTGTCTCCCCTCTCTTACACCAGTGCTCTGCTCCCTCTGTCTCACACTGTCCTCTCTCTAATAACACTACTGTCTCCCCTCTCTTACACCAGTGCTCTGCTCCCTCTGTCTCACACTGTCCTCTCTCTAATAACACTACTGTCTCCTCTCTCTTACACCAGTGCTCTGCTCCCTCTGTCTCACACTGTCCTCTCTCTAATAACACTACTGTCTCCTCTCTCTTACACCAGTGCTCTGCTCCCTCTGTCTCACACTGTCCTCTCTCTAATAACACTACTGTCTCCCCTCTCTTACACCAATGCTCTGCTCCCTCTGTCTCACACTGTCCTCTCTCTAATAACACTACTGTCTCCCCTCTCTTACACCAGTGCTCTGCTCTCTCTGTCTCACACTGTCCTCTCTCTAATAACACTACTGTCTCCCCTCTCTTACACCAGTGCTCTGCTCTCTCTGTCTCACACTGTCCTCTCTCTAATAACACTACTGTCTCCCCTCTCTTACACCAGTGCTCTGCTCTCTCTGTCTCACACTGTCCTCTCTCTAATAACACTACTGTCTCCCCTCTCTTACACCAGTGCTCTGCTCTCTCTGTCTCACACTGTCCTCTCTCTAATAACACTACTGTCTCCCCTCTCTTACACCAGTGCTCTGCTCCCTCTGTCTCGCACTGTCCTCTCTCTAATAACACTACTGTCTCCTCTCTTACACCAGTGCTCTGCTCCCTCTGTCTCACACTGTCCTCTCTCTAATAACACTACTGTCTCCCCTCTCTTACACCAGTGCTCTGCTCCCTCTCTCTCACACTGTCCTCTCTCTAATAACACTGCTGTCTCCCCTCTCTTACACCAGTGCTCTGCTCTCTCTGTCTCACACTGTCCTCTCTCTAATAACACTACTGTGTTTACACCAGTGCTCTGCTCCCTCTGTCTCGCACTGACCTCTCTCTAATAACACTACTGTCTCCCCTCTCTTACACCAGTGCTCTGCTCCCTCTGTCTCACACTGTCCTCTCTCTAATAACACTACTGTCTCCCCTCTCTTACACCAGTGCTCTGCTCCCTCTGTCTCACACTGTCCTCTCTTTAATAACACTACTGTCTCCCCTCTCTTACACCAGTGCTCTGCTCCCTCTGTCTCACACTGTCCTCTCTCTAATAACACTACTGTCTCCCCTCTCTTACACCAGTGCTCTGCTCCCTCTGTCTCACACTGTCCTCTCTCTAATAACACTATTGTCTCCCCTCTCTTACACCAGTGCTCTGCTCCCTCTGTCTCACACTGTCCTCTCTCTAATAACACTACTGTCTCCCCTCTCTTACACCAGTGCTCTGCTCTCTCTGTCTCACACTGTCCTCTCTCTAATAACACTACTGTCTCCTCTCTCTTACACCAGTGCTCTGCTCCCTCTGTCTCACACTGTCCTCTCTCTAATAACACTACTGTCTCCCCTCTCTTACACCAATGCTCTGCTCCCTCTGTCTCACACTGTCCTCTCTCTAATAACACTACTGTCTCCCCTCTCTTACACCAGTGCTCTGCTCTCTCTGTCTCACACTGTCCTCTCTCTAATAACACTACTGTCTCCCCTCTCTTACACCAGTGCTCTGCTCCCTCTGTCTCGCACTGTCCTCTCTCTAATAACACTACTGTCTCCTCTCTTACACCAGTGCTCTGCTCCCTCTCTCTCACACTGTCCTCTCTCTAATAACACTACTGTCTCCCCTCTCTTACACCAGTGCTCTGCTCCCTCTGTCTCACACTGTCCTCTCTCTAATAACACTACTGTCTCCCCTCTCTTACACCAGTGCTCTGCTCCCTCTGTCTCACACTGTCCTCTCTCTAATAACACTACTGTCTCCCCTCTCTTACACCAGTGCTCTGCTCCCTCTGTCTCACACTGTCCTCTCTCTAATAACACTACTGTCTCCCCTCTCTTACACCAGTGCTCTGCTCCCTCTGTCTCACACTGTCCTCTCTCTAATAACACTACTGTCTCCCCTCTCTTACACCAGTGCTCTGCTCCCTCTGTCTCACACTGTCCTCTCTCTAATAACACTACTGTCTCCCCTCTCTTACACCAGTGCTCTGCTCCCTCTGTCTCACACTGTCCTCTCTCTAATAACACTACTGTCTCCCCTCTCTTACACCAGTGCTCTGCTCCCTCTGTCTCACACTGTCCTCTCTCTAATAACACTACTGTCTCCCCTCTCTTACACCAGTGCTCTGCTCCCTCTGTCTCACACTGTCCTCTCTCTAATAACACTACTGTCTCCCCTCTCTTACACCAGTGCTCTGCTCCCTCTGTCTCACACTGTCCTCTCTCTAATAACACTACTGTCTCCCCTCTCTTACACCAGTGCTCTGCTCTCTCTGTCTCACACTGTCCTCTCTCTAATAACACTACTGTCTCCTCTCTCTTACATCAGTGCTCTGCTCCCTCTGTCTCGCACTGTCTTCTCTCTAATAACACTACTGTCTCCCCTCTCTTACACCAGTGCTCTGCTCCCTCTGTCTCACACTGTCCTCTCTCTAATAACACTACTGTCTCCCCTCTCTTACACTAGTGCTCTGCTCCCTCTGTCTCACACTGTCCACTCTCTAATAACACTACTGTCTCCTCTCTCTTACACCAGTGCTCTGCTCCCGCTGTCTCACACTGACCTCTCTCTAATAACACTACTGTCTCCTCTCTCTTACACCAGTGCTCTGCTCCCTCTGTCTCACACTGTCCTCTCTCTAATAACACTACTGTCTCCTCTCTCTTACACCAGTGCTCTGCTCCCTCTGTCTCACACTGTCCTCTCTCTAATAACACTACTGTCTCCTCTCACTTACACCAGTGCTCTGCTCCCTCTGTCTCTCACTGACCTCTCTCTAATAACACTACTGTCTCCCCTCTCTTACACCAGTGCTCTGCTCCCTCTGTCTCACACTGTCCTCTCTCTAATAACACTACTGTCTCCTCTCACTTACACCAGTGCTCTGCTCTCTCTGTCTCACACTGTCCTCTCTCTAATAACAGTACTGTCTACCCTCTCTTACACCAATGCTCTGCTCTCTCTGTCTCACACTGTCCTCTCTCTAATAACACTACTGTCTCCCCTCTCTTACACCAGTGCTCTGCTCTCTCTGTCTCACACTGTCCTCTCTCTAATAACACTACTGTCTCCTCTCTCTTACACCAGTGCTCTGCTCTCTCTGTCTCACACTGTCCTCTCTCTAATAACACTACTGTCTCCCCTCTCTTACACCAGTGCTCTGCTCCCTCTGTCTCACACTGTCCTCTCTCTAATAACACTATTGTCTCCCCTCTCTTACACCAGTGCTCTGCTCCCTCTGTCTCACACTGTCCTCTCTAATAACCCTACTGTCTCCTCTCTTACACCAGTGCTCTGCTCTCTCTGTCTCACACTGTCCTCTCTCTAATACCACTACTGTCTCCCCTCTCTTACACCAGTGCTCTGCTCCCTCTGTCTCACACTGTCCTCTCTCTAATAACACTACTGTCTCCTCTCTCTTACACCAGTGCTCTGCTCTCTCTGTCTCACACTGTCCTCTCTCTAATAACCCTACTGTCTCCTCTCTTACACCAGTGCTCTGCTCTCTCTGTCTCACACTGTCCTCTCTCTAATACCACTACTGTCTCCCCTCTCTTACACCAGTGCTCTGCTCCCGCTGTCTCACACTGACCTCTCTCTAATAACACTACTGTCTCCTCTCTCTTACACCAGTGCTCTGCTCCCTCTGTCTCACACTGTCCTCTCTCTAATAACACTACTGTCTCCTCTCTCTTACACCAGTGCTCTGCTCCCTCTGTCTCACACTGTCCTCTCTCTAATAACACTACTGTCTCCTCTCACTTACACCAGTGCTCTGCTCCCTCTGTCTCTCACTGACCTCTCTCTAATAACACTACTGTCTCCCCTCTCTTACACCAGTGCTCTGCTCCCTCTGTCTCACACTGTCCTCTCTCTAATAACACTACTGTCTCCTCTCACTTACACCAGTGCTCTGCTCTCTCTGTCTCACACTGTCCTCTCTCTAATAACAGTACTGTCTACCCTCTCTTACACCAATGCTCTGCTCTCTCTGTCTCACACTGTCCTCTCTCTAATAACACTACTGTCTCCCCTCTCTTACACCAGTGCTCTGCTCTCTCTGTCTCACACTGTCCTCTCTCTAATAACACTACTGTCTCCCCTCTCTTACACCAGTGCTCTGCTCCCTCTGTCTCACACTGTCCTCTCTCTAATAACACTACTGTCTCCTCTCTCTTACACCAGTGCTCTGCTCCCTCTGTCTCACACTGTCCTCTCTCTAATAACACTACTGTCTCCCCTCTCTTACACCAGTGCTCTGCTCTCTCTGTCTCACACTGTCCTCTCTCTAATAACACTACTGTCTCCCCTCTCTTACACCAGTGCTCTGCTCTCTCTGTCTCACACTGTCCTCTCTCTAATAACACTACTGTCTCCTCTCTCTTACACCAGTGCTCTGCTCTCTCTGTCTCACACTGTCCTCTCTCTAATAACACTACTGTCTCCCCTCTCTTACACCAGTGCTCTGCTCCCTCTGTCTCACACTGTCCTCTCTCTAATAACACTATTGTCTCCCCTCTCTTACACCAGTGCTCTGCTCCCTCTGTCTCACACTGTCCTCTCTCTAATAACCCTACTGTCTCCTCTCTTACACCAGTGCTCTGCTCTCTCTGTCTCACACTGTCCTCTCTCTAATACCACTACTGTCTCCCCTCTCTTACACCAGTGCTCTGCTCCCTCTGTCTCACACTGTCCTCTCTCTAATAACACTACTGTCTCCTCTCTCTTACACCAGTGCTCTGCTCTCTCTGTCTCACACTGTCCTCTCTCTAATAACACTACTGTCTCCTCTCTCTTACACCAGTGCTCTGCTCTCTGTCTCACACTGTCCTCTCTCTAATAACACTACTGTCTCCCCTCTCTTACACCAGTGCTCTGCTCCCTCTGTCTCACACTGTCCTCTCTCTAATAACACTACTGTCTCCTCTCTCTTACACCAGTGCTCTGCTCTCTCTGTCTCACACTGTCCTCTCTCTAATAACACTACTGTCTCCTCTCTCTTACACCAGTGCTCTGCTCTCTCTGTCTCACACTGTCCTCTCTCTAATAACACTACTGTCTCCTCTCTCTTACACCAGTGCTCTGCTCCCTCTGTCTCACACTGTCCTCTCTCTAATAACATTACTGTCTCCTCTCTCTTACACAAGTGCTCTGCTCCCTCTGTCTCACACTGTCCTCTCTCTAATAACACTACTGTCTCCTCTCTCTTACACCAGTGCTCTGCTCCCTCTGTCTCACACTGTCCTCTCTCTAATAACACTACTGTCTCCTCTCTCTTACACCAGTGCTCTGCTCCCTCTGTCTCACACTGTCCTCTCTCTAATAACACTACTGTCTCCTATCTCTTACACCAGTGCTCTGCTCCCTCTGTCTCACACTGTCCTCTCTCTAATAACACTACAGTCTCCTCTCTCTTACACCAGTGCTCTGCTCCCTCTGTCTCACACTGTCCTCTCTCTAATAACACTATTGTCTCCCCTCTCTTACACCAGTGCTCTGCTCCCTCTGTCTCACACTGTCCTCTCTCTAATAACACTACTGTCTCCTCTCTCTTACACCAGTGCTCTGCTCCCTCTGTCTCACACTGTCCTCTCTCTAATAACACTACTGTCTCCTCTCTCTTACACCAGTGCTCTGCTCCCTCTGTCTCACACTGTCCTCTCTCTAATAACACTACTGTCTCCTCTCTCTTACACCAGTGCTCTGCTCCCTCTGTCTCACACTGACCTCTCTCTAATAACACTACTGTCTCCCATCTCTTACACCAGTGCTCTGCTCCCTCTGTCTCACACTGTCCTCTCTCTAATAACACTACTGTCTCCTCTCTCTTACACCAGTGCTCTGCTCCCTCTGTCTCACACTGTCCTCTCTCTAATAACACTACTGTCCCCTCTCTCTTACACCAGTGCTCTGCTCTCTGTCTCACACTGTCCTCTCTCTAATAACACTACTGTCTCCCCTCTCTTACACCAGTGCTCTGCTCTCTCTGTCTCACACTGTCCTCTCTCTAATAACACTACTGTCTCCCGTCTCTTACACCAGTGCTCTGCTCCCTCTGTCTCGCACTGTCCTCTCTCTAATAACACTACTGTCTCCTCTCTTACACCAGTGCTCTGCTCTCTCTGTCTCACACTGTCCTCTCTCTAATAACACTACTGTCTCCTCTCTCTTACACCAATGCTCTGCTCCCTCTGTCTCGCACTGTCCTCTCTCTAATAACACTACTGTCTCCTCTCTTACACCAGTGCTCTGCTCTCTCTGTCTCACACTGTCCTCTCTCTAATAACACTACTGTCTCCCCTCTCTTACACCAGTGCTCTGCTCTCTCTGTCTCACACTGTCCTCTCTCTAATAACACTACTGTCTCCTCTCTCTTACACCAATGCTCTGCTCCCTCTGTCTCACACTGTCCTCTCTCTAATAACACTACTGTCTCCTCTCTCTTACACCAGTGCTCTGCTCTCTCTGTCTCGCACTGTCCTCTCTCTAATAACACTACTGTCTCCCCCATTCTATCTCCCCTTTCTCTTACACCTCTGCACATTCCACTCTTCCTATGCTGTTCTTACACCTCTGTTCTCTTCGCTTTCTCATAAACAGCTGCTTCTATCTCTTTCGATTTATATATTCAGGGTTGATAGAACTTGGAGGTCATTTATGAACAGTGAATAAACTTGTTTTTCATTTATGCACAGAAGCAGATTCATTACTGCTCTGTGTGGCCGGCTCCTAACATCATAAGTATCTGAAACGTCTGCTAATCTGTGTGTTTATGTATAAAGGGGTCCAACTGCCCAGCAGTAGGTGTCTGGTGATACAAGTTAAGAAGAATCGGCCTTTGCATTCTTTTTTTGTTTCTGGTTTGTAATTGGAAGATGTGTGGTGCATCCAATTGAAAGTATAAGACCAGATACGATCTCCACCACCTAAGAGGTGCTTTAAAAATCAAGTCTACTTGTAGATAGAGATAGGCTGTGTACAGGGAATACTCTGCTCTCTGCCTCATCCAGGGGCAGATTTATCTAACATTCTAATAAGATAGAGTGGAGGTGTTGCCCATAGCAACCAATCAGATTCTTTCTATCATTTTCTAGGGGGTGCTGGATAATTGATAGGTAGAATCTGATTGGTTGTTATGGGCAACACCTCCACTCTATCTTATTAGAAGGTTTGATAAATGTACCCCTAAATGAGGTAGAGAACAGTCCTACATAGATAGATCTACCCTTTAAACTATCTTATTCTGGTAAAAAAAAAACAGGTTTGTACCTGTGGGAGCAAAAGTAGCATATTATCATCATCAATTTATATAGCACCACTAGTTCTGCAGCGCTGTACAGAGAACTCACTCACATCAGTCCTTGCCCCATTATAGCTTACAGTCTACATTCCCTAACACACACCAGAGTAGGGTCAATTTGATAGCAGCCTATTAAACTACTAGTATGTTTTTGTAGTGTGGGAGCAAATCAGAGCCTCAGGAGGACACCCACGCAAACACGGGGAGAACATACAAACTTCACACAGATATGGCCATGGTCTGGAATTGAAAATGGCTCCAGTGCTGTGAGGTAGAAATGCTAACCACTAAGACACCACGCTGCACGCTAAGCAAATGTGCTTAACACGGTGTCACCGAGGACCGCCGTGTCCTACTTATTCCTGCCGACGCTGCCACCTTGTTCTGCAAATCCATTCGCTTATAGTCTAGGTGCATTTGCACTATTGTAGGCATGTGACATCATAAAACAGCATTTACACTGCATTTTTGCATGTCCATAAATGAGCCTTGATGACGTATGTATTTTTAACCCCTAGATATTGCATCTGCCGTGCACACTTAATCTCTGTGCATTTAGCTCTGAAGTTGTCGGAGAAGCCAGCGATGCACTGGTAGGTTTATTGTCCTTTCTATCTATTTTTCTGCTGACATTTCTGTGTTATGTTGGGCTAGGGACCCTACAGTGGAAATGTGATGAGTGTGTAAATGTTTGCATTGCACGAATTAGCGTGGTCCGTGCCTACAGTGAGTAGATGCTCCAGGCCTGAGGAGTCGTTTAAAGGTCTCGTACATGTAGAAAGTACCAGGACCCCCAGTTACGTCATGCCGCGGGCCGATTTGCTCTAATGTTACAAGACAGCAAGACTGAACCCATCTTATGATGCATATAATGGCTGAAGTATATAGTAAATATGGTACAAATCCCCAGCCAGTGCTTGCATTACAAAGGTCATTTTTTTTATTACTTTTGTCTACTCTGTTGATAAATATATATTTACCGGTAGACAGTTACTCTTTGGTAGTCATGTTTTATAAATCTGTTCCCTGAGATGTGTAAAACTCAATGTCACCATGTATTTTTCACCTGAGTCACACAAACATGGACTCTTGTCCGTGTCTATATTGCGCATTATTTGTCATTTAATCTCTTTATCTCCCCCCTCTCTGTTCCTCCCTTATTCTGTCCTCTAAATAATTCCCTCTGTTAGTCTCTTTTCCACTATTTCTCTTCCTCATCCCCATCTCTTCTAATGATATGAGGGGGGTGGGCTGGGTCAGAAGCCCTTTGGCCCTCGGGACTGTAGGGGGAAGGGGAGGTAGAGAGGACAAAGGCCACGGTGCTACTGTCCCTTTGTCTACAAAGGAGCGACAGAAACACTACCGCAGATTGCCTGCAGGTGGCAGCAGACTGATAATCAGAGGATGAGGATTCACTTATACTGTCACAATACACAATGACCTGTGTAAGCATTTATACCACTTTTCCACAGACAATGCATTTTCTTATTTTAATCTATAAAGTTGCTCAGGATTTATCAAGCAGAGCTGGTCCTGTCTGTACACTGCCTCATTGTGCAGAGCTGTATAATACACAGACTGGGGGTCATATATGATGTGGGGCCGAGCACATTACAAAAGGCACGATTGCACGATGTTTGTGTCATGCACCTGCTTTTTGTGCATTTGTAACCAGTCTGTTATGATGATGGCTTCTGTGTGAGTAAAGGGATTTTTTTTTTGCACAGGAATTGACCGTGCAATAGATAAATGGGGACTAACTTTGTAATGAAAAAAGAACAAACATACACAGAGTGTGTGAGCCTGATATTTACATTTACTAAGCCTGGAGAACAGATATTTAAGTTGTTTAATGTGAAGATGGAGGTCAGAGGTTACCCTTAGAATGCACCCTGTAACCTGCAAAGATAAACGTATTAGTACCACATACCGGCTGCAGACAGACATTATCATAATCATCATCATTTATTTATATAGCGCCAACATATTCAGTAGCGCTTTACAATTGGGGACAAATACAGTAAGAAACAAACTGGGTAAAACAGACAAAGAGGTGAGAAGGCTGCTCGCAAGCTTACAATATATGGGACAATGGGAGTTTGATACATGAGGTTAAGTCTACATTTTGCATTTCTGTTCAGCCAGACTGCAAAGGTAAAAGTGATTTGTAAGCTAAATGATCCCGTCACACAACAATGTTGGTCAGGGGGTAGTTGTATTGTGTGAAATTGTGTAACGGATGGTAATAGGGTAATGTAGTGAGGTTAAGAGGGTGGTGGAGGAATATTATAAGCTTGTCTGAAGAGGTGGGTTTTCAGAGAATGCTTGAAAGTTTGTAGACCAGAGGAGAGTCTTATTGTGCGATGGAGAGAATTCCATAGAGTAGGTACAGCCCGACAAAAGTCCTGTGCAGGGAATGGGAGGATATGATGAGGGTGGATGAGAGACGCAGATCTTGTGCAGAACGGAGTTGCAGAGTTGGGAGATATTTTGAGACAAGTGAGGAGATGTATGTTGGTGCAGCTTTGTAGGTTAGTAAAAGTATTTTATATTGGATTCGGTAGAAAACAGGCAGCCAGTGTCGAGACATACAGAGTGATTCAGCAGAGGAATAACGATTTGCATGGAAAATCAACCTTGCCGCAGTCTGCAAAATAAGTTGTAGGGGTTTGAGTCTGTTTTGGGGAAGACCAGTAAGGAGGGAATTGCAATAGTCAATGCGGGAGATGATAAGTGCATCAATTAAGGTTTTTGCAGTGTCTTGTGTGAGATATGTGCGAATTCTGGAAATGTTTTTTAGATGCGCTGCTTGTGTCTTTGGTACGCTGACTTTTATCTGTATTTTCTGTATTTCCTTGTGGTCAGCGGCTAGTACACCGTTCTGTGGCTATGTCTCCATAGAGGACAATTAGTCCTATTGTGCCTGATTCATTAAGGAACACAAAGCAAACGTAACGTGCGTTTTTTTTTTCTAAAACGCGCGTAATTCGGGTACACACACGTCCGTAATCACCAAAGAGCGGATCTGAAGACACGTGCGGAGCTAGGTACGTTCTGCTCTACTAGACTGCAGGATATGTCCAATATATATGTGGAATCTCACAACGGAATGCCCAGAATTTTTTTAAAAGAAACTATACAATTAATATTCCATGTTAATAAGAACAATATAATTGTTAATAAATAAAAGTAAAAAATAAATAATGGTGTTTTTTTCCCCCCATGAAATACATTTATCATAATGTAATTAATGTCTACTTTTTTACAGTTACCCCTGATTGCAAGCACATGTCCTAGCGTGCATACACAGCCGTCATCACTAGTAATCGGCACTTAGACTAGACCTTGAGATACGGCTGATTTGCAAGTACCTGAGAGATGTCCAGAGCTTGCATCGTATGCTTCTGTGTGCGTTGGAGCTTGTCACGCCTTCACTGCGGCCAAACGCCCTTTCCTTGCCCTGTTCCCTCCCTGAAATTGTAGGCTGTAATAAATGTTCTTTGCGCTCGAAGATGTATTGGAAGCTGCTGCGTTCTGTGGCGTACGGTCCGGTTCTGGAGTAATTGTCCGCACAGAATCGCCGTTTACGTGCCTTAATGAATCGGGCCCAGCGTGAACAAGCGCACTATAGACGGAGAGCAATGCCTTCTGCGCTGAGCCTCATGGGTAAATTATCTACAGACGTGTGCCCAAGGCGCCTCGGTCTCACTCAGGGAAGTCACTATACTTTTTTCGGGCACTGAGAATCACTTACCTCAGTGGATTCCAAACTTTTTCAGTTCCAGAATTTTTTCAAGGCACCCCTAAGCCAAATAATTACCAAGTAGTCCCCCGCTATGCTTACCACTGGCCCTGGCCGAGGCACCCCTGTGAGGTCTCCAGGGAGCCTAGGCGCACTGTTTGGGAACCACTGACTTACCTCCTGCTCCCCACCCAAAACTGTCCCACCCCAAAATAATTCCCAACATACTAATAACATCTGTACTAATCTGACTATAGTTTTGAACAGTCCCAGGTTTCAGAGATATGTATGGGCAGCACGGTGGCTCAGTGGTTAGCACTTCTGCCTCACAGCGCTTGGGTCATGAGTTCAATTCCCGACCATGGCCTTATCTGTGTGGAGTTTGTATGTTCTCCCCGTGTTTGCGTGGGTTTCCTCCGGGTGCTCCAGTTTCCACCCACACTTCAAAAACATACTGGTAGGTTAATTGGCTGCTATCAAAATTGACCCTAGTCTCTTCCTCTCTGTCTGTCTGTGTATGTTGGGGAATTTAGACTGTAAGCTCCAATGGGGCAGGGACTGATGTGGGGGAGTTCTCTGTACAGCGCTGCGGAATCAGTGGCGCTATATAAATAAATGGTGATGATGATGATGATATGTCCCTGTTTTTCAGAACCAAGTGATTCAGTCCCTGTTAAAGTGCAAACAATTTGCATTATAATCATAGGCAATAAAATATTCTGATGGGGAATGTAGTGTACTTGATGTGCTTACATGCGTCTGCTCCGCAGTCCCTGGAATTGATAGTGTTGGAAAGAATACATATACATTACTTGTATCTGCTGAATGTGATTGCAGATTGACTGAGGGGGTCTTATAGGCCCCCTATACAACAGGGCTACAAAGCAGTCACTATGGCTGCAATCATGTCCTTGTACGTATAAGTAGACGCCTGCCCTTTGTAAGAGACTCTCCTTTGTCTGCCACATGTTCTCCAAATTCCGTCCTCAAGGACAATCAAAAGATCTCATTGTCGGTGAAATGCATATAGCGAGATTCACTGGTTAATGAACAGGTAAAGCACAGGCGCCACCTTCAGTTCAGGTGCTATAATGCTAAATGGTAAAGAGGCAAAGGGCACATGTAAACACATAAACATCCTTATTGTAAGCACACAGCTTCCTATACACTGGTCCGTTTACTATTGCAGTTGCGTAGGAAGGAATGAAGAAATAGATGTGTAGCAACTGAGCACAGGTAACTGGTATCGTATACTAAAGCTGGGTACACACCTATGTACTCTTACTTCAGATGCGATTTCTGTAACGATTTCACCAACGACTGAAAGTCCCGATGATCATGCAGATTCATGCGAACACACCTACACGATTTACCTTCAGATCTATGATCTTCATCTCTCATAACCATCTGCTGAAAAGATCATAACTCTGCCGCCTCTGCAGATATCTGCCTACGCAGCTGGTCGTGAGTGCGTACACACTTCCACATTTGCCCGACAATGTTCCATCGTGGATCGTGATTTTTAGGAAGTTTAGAAAAGCAAATCAACAGATGCGATGTGCTTTGGCGCGGTAAAACATGATCGTGGGAGCGCATACTCTTGCAATATCCGAACAGATGGGCGTGAATCGTGTGACCTGCGCGATAAATGCACAGATATGTACCCGGCTGAAGTGGCAAATATCTGGGCAAAGCATTTAGTAGCCGGCAGAAGGTTCATGTTGGAGGGTCTGATGGTTTAAATCTCTTGTCAATCAATAAAACAAAGAAACTTAATAAAAACGCCCTGTTGAACGATAGTGTTAGCTGAAATAAAGTGCTTCTATTGCCCACCTTCAAAATGAATATTAAAATAAAGTCGGGGGGAAAATCATTGAAAAATGTGTTGTTCACAGAATCACACCTATACTCATGTCTGAGTCACCCATACTGTATTGTGCTGTGAGGAGTTTGATAGCCAGTAGGCCGACAAATCCTCCCCCGATGACTATGAGGGACCCTTCAACGCTTAATTCTGCAATTTCATTGAAGACATGAGAATAATCCAAAATCTCAGAAGCGAGTGAGTAACGTCACTGATCTCTGCTCACATATAACAAGCAGCTCTTTAAATGCAAAGCACTGTGTTCGTCACAATCCGCATTTAAACGCCACAGCAGAATAATTGCGTAATACGCAGTTATTGTGCCTCTCTTTTACGCTGCTAAATGTACACCTGTAAAACGGATGTGGTACCACACGCAGCGTGTAGACAGCCGACACTTGTTGTACTCAGCACAGTACCTGCCTAAGCCACGTCCAAGTTCATCTTATTCTCCCGCCTTCCCCAGCCCAGACAGCAGCCTATCAATAGGTTAATCTGGAGGTCGGCAGGTCAGGATTATTGAGAAAGTGATTAGGTCCCCGTCAGATCAATTTCTCCTTAGCTGCCCCTCCCTGGACACATAAACACCATTGATTTTGTGTGTGTTTAACATGTCTGTGGAAAAACATTGATCCACCTTCCTGGAGAGAGGGAGGAGGGGTGAGTGCTTTCTCCGGCACCCTTCCCGACGACAAGCCGTTACCCTAGTACAACATCTCCTATCAATGTCACAGCAATACTACCTGTTTGCCCGGGTCCTCTGACCTGATGGGTAAGGGGGGAGCGGCCAAGGGTTACAATTTTACGTCCCAATTTGTTTTCCCCCAGCATGTATTTTATTGACGATTTAAAACTAGGTTCTTGGATTGCTCTGGACGGAATTGGTTTATCGGTTTTGCCCCTGTGTAAAGAATTACTTTACTTAAAAAAGACCCCTTGTCACTCTTGACAAAAGCTGTAGATAAATCGGTCAGCATTTCTTACAGGATCGTTAATCACCTCTGTTTTTTTTCTTCTCCAACAGAAGGTTTTAACATTTTATTTTTAATCTGGATTTGTTTAACCAATTAGGGTAATTACGAAGTGACTGGATGGATGATATGTGTGTAATGACTGGGATACGGTTGGAACGTAGCTGTGCGGTATACAGAATTCCTCTGCAGAGCTTCGGAATGGTTATGAGATTAAATCCGTCTCCCAACGTATTCCTGGTCTGGTTGACATTACACAGCAGAGTCATCATGTGTGTTTCTTTCCATGGGGAGCGGTGGGACATTTACCGGAAGATGCTGGCCTGTGCAGATTTTCCCAAATAATTTGCCTACTAAGGGCCTTTTTGGTTAAGCGGTGTTATCCCCTCCGGTACGATGTGGGTCAGTATTCCAGAAACTTTAGGGAAAGGTGGGAAAATAGGATGTACTGGGTGAGGTTATTTCAACAAGCAATCAGATTATGTAAATACTGGGATATATTGTACAATAATAACTTTAGTTTAAGGTCACTGCACCATTAAAAAGTTATCTCACGTTACCCATAGTCAGAAAAATGATTCATCAGTTGTATAATGTAATAGGGGGAGTTATAAACATAATGTATATAAGAATATGGTCGTTTAAGATAACAGATGTATGGTGTAATTGGGGGAGATAATGGAAGAGGTGTAGTGAGTATAAGAGAACAGGTGTATGGTGTAATTGGGGGAGATAATGGGAAGGGGTGTAGTGAGTATTAGGGAACAGGTGTATGGTGTAATTGGGGGAGATAGTGGGAGGGGTGTAGTGAGTATTAGAGAACAGGTGTATGGTGTAACGGGGAGATAATGGGAGAGGGTGTAGTGAGTATTAGAGAACAGGTATATGGTGTAAATGAGGGAGATAATGGGAGGGGGTGTAGTGAGTATTAGGGAACAGGTGTATGGTGTAATTGGGGCAGGTAATGGGAGGGGGTGTAGTCAGTATTAGAGAATGGGTGTATGGTGTAATTGGAGATAATGGGAGGGGGTGTAGTCAGTATTAGAGAATGGGTGTATGGTGTAATTGGAGATAATGGGAGGGGTGTAGTAAGTATTAGAGAACAGATGTATGGTGTAATTGGGGGAGATAATGGGAGGGGTGTAGTGAGTATTAGAGAACAGATATATGGTGTAATTGGGGGAGATAATGGGAGGGGTGTAGTGAGTATAAGAGAACAGATATATGGTGTCATTGAGTGAGGTAATGGGATAGGGTGTAGTGAGTATTAGAGAACAGATATATGGTGTCATTGAGTGAGGTAATGGGATAGGGTGTAGTGAGTATTAGAGAACAGGTGTATGGTGTAATTGGGGGAGATAATGGGAGAGGGTGTAGTGGGTATTAGAGAATAGGTGTATGGTGTAATTGGGTGAGGTGATGGGAGGGGGTGGAGTGAGTATTAGAGAACAGGTGTATGTGTAATTGGGTGAGGTAATGGGAGGGGGTGTAGTGAGTATTAGAGAACAGGTGTATGTGTAATTGGGGGAGATAATGGGAGGGGGTGTAGTGAGTATTAGGGAACAGGTGTATGGTGTCATTGAGTGAGGTAATGGGATAGGGTGTAGTAAGTATTAGAGAATAGATGTATGGTGTAATTGGGGTAGGTAATGGGAGGGGGTGGAGTGAGTATTAGAGAACAGGTGTATGGTGTAATTGGGTGAGGTAATGGGAGGGGGTGTAGTGAGTATTAGAGAACAGGTGTATGTGTAATTGGGGGAGATAATGGGAGGGGTGTAGTCAGTATTAGAGAATGGGTGTATGGTGTAATTGGGGGAGATAATGGGAGGGGGTGTAGTGAGTATTAGGGAACAGGTGTATGGTGTAATTGGGGCAGGTAATGGGAGGGGGTGTAGTCAGTATTAGAGAATGGGTGTATGGTGTAATTGGAGATAATGGGAGGGGGTGTAGTCAGTATTAGAGAATGGGTGTATGGTGTAATTGGAGATAATGGGAGGGGTGTAGTAAGTATTAGAGAACAGATGTATGGTGTAATTGGGGGAGATAATGGGAGGGGTGTAGTGAGTATTAGAGAATGGGTGTATGGTGTAATTGGAGATAATGGGAGGGGTGTAGTCAGTATTAGAGAATGGGTGTATGGTGTAATTGGGGGAGATAATGGGAGGGGTGTAGTAAGTATTAGAGAACAGGTGTATGGTGTAATTGGGTGAGGTAATGGGAGGGGGTGTAGTGAGTATTAGAGAACAGGTGTATGTGTAATTGGGGGAGATAATGGGAGGGGTGTAGTCAGTATTAGAGAATGGGTGTATGGTGTAATTGGGGGAGATAATAGGAGGGGTGTAGTAAGTATTAGAGAACAGATGTATGGTGTAATTGGGGGAGGTAATGGGAGGGGGTGTAGTGAATATTAGAGAACAGGTGTATGGTGTAATTGGGTGAGGTAATGGGAGGGGGTGTAGTGAGTATTAGAGAACAGGTGTATGGTGTAATTGGGGGAGATAATGGGAGGGGTGTAGTCAGTATTAGAGAATGGGTGTATGGTGTAATTGGGGGAGATAAAGGGAGGGGGTGTAGTGAGTATTAGAGAACAAGTGTATGGTGTACTTGGGGGAGATAAAGGGAGGGGGTGGAGTGAGAATTAGAGAACAGGTGTAATTGGGGGAGATAAAGGGAGGGGGTGTAGTGAGAATTAGAGAACAGGTGTATGGTGTAATTAGGTGAGGTAATGGGAGGGGTGTAGTAAGTATTAGAGAACAGATGTATGGTGTAATTGGGGCAGGTAATGGGAGGGGGTGGAGTGAGTATTAGAGAACAGGTGTATGGTGTAATTGGGTGAGGTAATGGGAGGGGGTGTAGTGAGTATTAGAGAACAGGTGTATGTGTAATTGGGGGAGATAATGGGAGGGGTGTAGTCAGTATTAGAGAATGGGTGTATGGTGTAATTGGGGGAGATAATAGGAGGGGTGTAGTAAGTATTAGAGAACAGATGTATGGTGTAATTGGGGGAGGTAATGGGAGGGGGTATAGTGAGTATTAGAGAACAGGTGTATGGTGTAATTGGGGGAGATAATGGGAGGGGTGTAGTCAGTATTAGAGAATGGGTGTATGGTGTAATTGGGGGAGATAAAGGGAGGGGGTGTAGTGAGTATTAGAGAACAAGTGTATGGTGTACTTGGGGGAGATAAAGGGAGGGGGTGTAGTGAGAATTAGAGAACAGGTGTAATTGGAGGGGGAGATAAAGGGAGGGGGTGTAGTGAGAATTAGAGAACAGTTGTAATTGGGGGAGATAAAGGGAGGGGGTGTAGTGAGAATTAGAGAACAGGTGTAATTGGGGGAGATAAAGGGAGGGGGTGTAGTGAGAATTAGAGAACAGGTGTAATTGGGGGAGATAAAGGGAGGGGGTGTAGTGAGAATTAGAGAACAGGTGTAATTGGGGGAGATAATGGCCAGAGGTGTACTGAGTGATAAGTTATACAGAGTGAGTTATATGAGGGGTTGTACGGGGCCATAATACATTTTTGACTATAGTTATGTGTACAACATTCTGTTCTTCACATGTTTTGCTGAGATTGTTACTACATGCCTTTTATCTGTTATGTTCCTGCCCCCCAGCCCCCCCCCCCCACATCTGCTATAATTCTCCCCACTCTCCACCTTCTGACACTAAGGTTTGATGCTGCTCGATCCAACATGACATCCACATTAATAACTCTCTCTCCATCTCTCCCCTTCTCCATTCTCTCTTTCTTCTATTTCCCCCCTTCCCTCTTCCTTTCTCCGAGCAGAGAGTGATCTCCCCCCCCCCCCTCCCCCTGCTCCGCAGCGGTTAACCCCCTCTGAATCCTTGTTTTGGGGATCGCAGCATGGAAGCTACTGGCCCCGGGAACACGTGGAGCACTTCCTCGCTTCTAATTGTTTTGACTTGGAATCGGCAAGGCGATTAAAGAGCATTGATTTTCTCATACTTACCACATTGATTTTTAAATTTCCTATTGATTCCCGCTCTAAATCTCTGTTTAAACAAGTCCTCACTCGGGAGATGACAAGATCTGATTAGCCCAAGAGCCCACAGAGCCCACAGCCCTTAACCCCTTCCCCGCCGCTGTATGGAACAGAGCTGTATTGGGCCACGGCGTTGTGAGGGCTGTGGGAAAGGTCTGGTACTGTTACTTTATCACACGAGATTACACGGGCAGTGGAAACGTTTTACCTGCTGACGACTCCTTAAAGCCTAGCTTCTATAGCTGGACTGAGTATCTCAGAGACAGGTCTCTTGTATATATACCAGCAGCATTTCTAGATCTCAGACTGTATGTTACAACCTTGATTTACCGGGCCTGAGTCATTAAGGCACGTATCTGCCGATATTGAGCGTATCGTACGCGAAATCACTCTTCGCATACCCAGAACAGGGAGATACAGCCGCCAACTGCATGCGCAGTTGGCGGCTGTATCTCCCTGGCATCCGCCAACTGTTGGCATCCGCCAACTGTCCGCTGCATGCGCGGATGCAACGGACACTTACTGCAGCCTACGATTTCGGGGCGTAAACGAGGGGGGGGAGGAATTGAGTTTAACCATAGTGAATTCACAGTGAGGGCGTGCCACGCTCGAACGCACAACACAGCCGCGTCTGAATCAATCTCGGGGCGTCTCAAAGTTACTTGTCTTTCTGCCGTATCTCTTGTACCAGATGTAGGACTAGTCTAAGTCCTGATTCCTAGTTACGTCAGTCGCATATGCATGCTATAACAAGTGTAAAAATGTACATTATGTACAGTAGACATTAAGGACAGCCTTCTAAATGTTGTTTTTTTTCAAGGGGAAAAAAAATTACATAATTTTATTTTTTTAAATGTTTATTTATAATCTTAAATGACTATGTTATCGACAGGTAACATTAATTGCTTATTATTTTTCTTTTGAAATTTTATACTCCACATCGGTATTGTACGCACCCTGCAGTGTCTGGTCTAGTAGAGACACCACGCGTATCTTTAGGTCTGTTCCTTATTGACTTTGGGAGTACGCAGAGATGATTTATGTACGGGTTATAACAAGCGCACGTTGCGCTCAGTATGCGTGTCTTAATGACTCAGGCCCACCATGTTTTCTGGTAAATTTAGGGGTCAACACTTGTGCTGTTAAACTTGCCCACACGTGCGGAATTTGGAATCAATCGAGGAATCCGATAGTTCACCAGTTCTACTAACCAGCAGCTTCTGTGCTGGGTTTTCTGCTTAGCTGGTTGAGTAGCCATGATCTTCCCCGGTTACACCGTAGTCGGAGTGGCTAATCATCACACTTAAGTCGCAGTTCTGTTCTGATAAGAAAGTTCTGTTCAGTGGTAGATGTTGGTCCTACCAGACGGTCATCCTTGCTGTAATACAGAGATAGTGGCCATCACACTGTGATAATACTACATGTCCCAGCATGCTCTGCACAACAGCCGGAGAGTCACAGTTTGTCTACCTCTGGTTTTATGCTGCAGAGACCAGACAATAATTTTTTTTAATTCTTTTTATTAGAAGTTTTAGTGCTTTTATTTTTTTGAGAACAGACATATTGTAATTTAAGGTATGTAGACGTCTCTTTATTTTCTGTAAATATTTTTGTCTCACATCCAGGTACTGTTATTATTGAGACTTACTCCATACTTAGCAAGCCAACTCTGTACCAACTCCTCCTGTCTACACTGAGGTTTCTAAACCTCACAAGTCTCTTGTTCATACGCCATTTTCTTTCCAAACCTCGCTAGCCTGGGCACTGTAAATTAAGGGTAAAAATACCTTACCCAAAGTATGTCTGGTTTATTGGTCTCTACGCCGATCCTCCAAAGCTCGACCAACCTCCTAGATACGCAATGAGTTTCTAAAACCTGATTGGTCTCTAATTAATTTGCGTTATAAACCTCACAGGTCTTTTCTCATCAGTCTCTTAAGCTCGGGTCTTTTAAAACCTCATAGGTCTCTGATTCGTTTGAGTCATGTTTCTGCGCCTCACCAGCTTTTGGCGAAGTACCTTCTTCATGTACAACTACCTGACCCAACATCACAGATTGTGTTGCATCTGCATGAATCTATCTAAACTGCAGATAATTCTTCTTCAAGGGCATCAATATTCCAAAACAATATTAGTCCAGGTTCCTTCTAACAGTCGCACCTATTCCATAATTGTCTCCAACAACAACCATTGGTCTGAACTTGTCCGTGTGTATTCTATTCAATATCAATTGTATCTTCGTCAGTGGATTTTGCTCCTACAGGCATATGGTGCACCAGCAGAAACTACCTAAATGTCACTTTCTTTACGTAGAATGTTTTAAATAAAAAGTTATTAGGGAATCCTAGATCATTCCAACACATTATGTGTTTGTCATTGTACTGCTAAAAGGAAATTCACTTTAGAGATCTGTAGAATTAACACAGATACATGTCATTGTTTTAGTGGATGTACTATTCCATGCACTAGATATCCGCCAGGGCAAATAGCACTAAAACATTGTACGGACCTGCAATTTGTCACTGTAATATGGCCACGTGACTAAACGGCAGCAAAAAAAAATTACCCTGGGCAGCTGCGAATACCCTGGGCAATATCAAATCATCAAACTCTGATATTGCTTTCAGGTATAGAAAGGGCATCTTTTTATACAAACCTATTGCCTGTAGAGGCAAAGGACTGACTACGTCAATTTACAAGAAATCCAATTTTATATATATATATATATATATATATATATATATATATATATATATATATATATAATATATATATAAAATAATCACTGCTCTAGTGGCTGACATGAATACTTTGTAATTGAAGCTGTGTGCATGTGAAATTAACATTGTCTGCTTTATTGCCACGATAAGCACATTCCAAAAACTTTTATTTAAGTGTGTGTTGGTGCATGTTTGGCACTGAAAGAGTTAAACAGGATCTTCACTGCTTCAATGTATTAAGTTGTATGCTGTAGATCTTAGGCAAATTATAATATATATATATATATATATATATATATATATATATATATATATATACATATATATTATGTACACACAGTATACTTGGTTTGTAGGTTACTACAGGTAATTAAGACTGCACAGTGACGTACCTTTAAATGATGTATATGACAACAACTATTATCATTTACAAGCACCAGTTTGCTAGCATGGTATTTGGTCCGTTGCCCATGCGTTCACAATCTACCTTTTACCCCTCAAGCATGTCAACCCGTTCCATGTGACTAAAGTCACATAAAAATCATGTAGTTTAGATTCATAGGACAATATCATTTCACTTCTACCCTTGTGTCACGTTATCTTTAAATTACCCTTGAATATTGCTATTTCAGTTTTTTAATATATATTATACAAATAAAGGAAATGGTTCATTTTACTAATATATATATATATATATATATATATATATATATATATATATAATATGGAGATATTTCTGTCTGCTGTATAACGCATTCACTGTATGGGATGGTACCTGGTTGATTTTGTGAATATGATAATATGTTGTGATACTTTATAAAGCCATTTACAGTAACATCAGATGCACTGATCATAAAGATATATATTATCATATACATCTTATATTTGAGAGAGCGATAAACATATAAATAGATGGATTGCAGTGTATCTCTCTCTCTGTTCCCGTATGTACTTGTAACTGATAAGAATCTATCTTTCTGTAGCACGGTAAATATCTCAATCTATCTTCCTGCTGGTTTAATGCTTTTGTGTTTATGTTATACTTAGTTTATTGGACGTTGTTTTGTACTTGTACAACTGTGTTTTGCGTTCCTAGGTGCTTGTATGTAAAAAAAATTAATTCTGTGGGTTGTATCTGTGCCAAATTATAATTTTTTATTAATACGCGCGCCTAAAGTTTTATTTGTTAATATAACGTCTAATGTGGGGTATATTTTTTTTGTCTTATGGCATCCAAAGAAGAGGTGAATTAATTGCACACAAGGGCTGTATACTGCATTTGATTGCAGGCAGCATAACTCTGGGGTTGCACAAAGCTCAGCGGTTACCCCTCAATTAACCTTTTCCCTGTTAGGGGACTAGCCCCTCCGGCAGGGAACGGGTTAACCTGTTAAGTGCTGGCCATCCCCTGCCGGGGCATTAGCCAAGAGCGGTGTGCCTGTTTGCAGGATGCTCTGTGTTTCTCTCCCTTTGTGCGTGGACACGCCGGGGTGATGGGATAAGAAAGGAATTAGACCCCACACAATAGGATGCATCCCAAAGCCCCTTGCAGAGTGTGTGTCTGTGTGTTAATGATTACCGCTTCCCTTATTGTGTCTGCAGGGACAGCACGCAGCAACTTGTGAAAATAAGTGTTAGGTCATTGTGTGTACACGCACTCACCACGCGCACCGACCCCCTCGACGGGTTCCTTAGCACGGTGCCCGATTTTGGGGCGAAATACCCATCTCATTTTTATTTTTTAAAAAGGAAATCTGAATAGAACAGGACAGTTGTAGCTGGTGGTGGTAAATTAGGATAAGACGTCTGAGTCCATCTCCCCCCCCCCCCTCCTTCCTTGTGTCTCTTTGCATTCAACTTTTAATTTTTCGTTTGGAGTTTTTACAGCGTGCGTCAGTGTACCCCAATGTGCACAAATATATATTATGTCCTCCTCTCTTCATACATGTTCAACACTGTGCCAACGTATATTTGTATATCCTTCCAGTTATGTTTTAAGTAGAACTTTTATTAACCAGCATTATTACATCATGTATAGATTAATAATATGCAGCCATATATGTATATA
Organism: Mixophyes fleayi; assembly: GCF_038048845.1. NCBI lineage: Eukaryota > Metazoa > Chordata > Amphibia > Anura > Limnodynastidae > Mixophyes > Mixophyes fleayi. The sequence goes on along the minus strand of NC_134412.1, from coordinate 16,791,515 downwards.
TAAATGCACAAATATAGATACTGAACCAGAGACAAAAAGAGAACAGACTTAAACCGAGACCAGAAACATTTACAAATACAGAACACAAATAGATAAATGTTTATGATAAGGGTGGATACTAAAACAGAATCACTTCGGTACATAGAAAGTTTTAGAACTATTTATGGGTATGTATATGTATGCAAATGACATGTAAATTATGACCACAAGCCAAAACATATCTAGAGGTATACTGAAAAGCTGGCATTATCCCAAAAATAAATTGGCAAGCATATACAAAAATGGGCATATATATTGATATATCCAATACCCTTACATATGCATCTGTATGGACTAGCGGTATATATCAGTTATTATATATAATATAATGCAGATAGCATAGATAGTGCATTGTAATTTATCCATTTACATGACTTTGTACTTAGTCTTTATAACTGATAGTTATGTTCTGATAATCACTGAGATATTGAGCTACAAAATGTACATAAAAATGATAGATATGAGATAGATATGTCTGTGTATATCTATCTGATATCTATTTTTCTTTCTATCTATCTATCTATCTATCTATCTATTTATCTATCTGAGTGGTGAATGCATATATGCACATAAATTGATATCTATAGGATGTAACCTTTATGACAAACATGTTAACATGTATATACATATGTGTACATATATATATATATATATATATATATATATATATATATATATATATATATATATATATAAAATCATTATGAATATGCATGTACTGAGGCTAATTGGAGAGCATGTAAAGCTGTCCATACGTGTGCCTATAAGTATTATATTTAAACACATACATATTGTGCGGAATCATTTCACGGCTCGGTTGTAAAGGGAGACTAGATAGAAGTGTCCATGTTATTAAAATCTTTTGACACTGAGGTCATCCCCATCCCCCACTCCTGCTGTCCTTGATGCTTTATATATATCATAAAATCCCTATATATGTGGCTGAGAACAAAGGTAGATACATATATATATAATATTGCCCCCCCCCCCCCCTTTACATCTGACACCTGAACGCAACGTTAAATCTGTGTATGTACCACGCAGGCTCCATGGAGATTTTATACCTTATTTTAAATGTGTTATTTTTAATAATCCATTTTTTTATCTATATATGTATACCTCCGTTATTTTATTTATATGTTTTATACCCTGTGTCTATTCTATTTCTTTCTGTTTGCTTTCAATGCGATTCTCTGCCATATCTGTTTTCCTCTCTCTCACTTTCTTACTAATTTTCTCCTTTTATGTTCCTTATTGTCCGTTTCCCTCACACGTCCATTCTCAAGGCTTTTATACCTTTATCTTAAACCGCTGTCCACTTTTTTTTGTTATCAGAAATGCTTCTTTCCTGCTCAGAAAAGACTCAAATGTTTCCCTTAATGTTATTTTTATTCATTGCAATTTGTCCTTGATATGTAAATATTATAGTGCTATTCATTTATTTAGCTATTTATATCTATATTTCATTTGACCAATTTGAAACAAAACCACTAGTACCCAAGTTTACATATTTGGTGGTGAATACTACATTTTAGTTTGATTTTTGCAGGCACCTTTGTTGTCTGTGGATCCAAGTGTGTTTGTTCTTTTTTAGACTAAATTATGTAACTGGAAAAGGGGTAGATTTAGATTTTAGTCCGTTGGAAACAGTACATTCTGGTGTTAAATGTACAGTGAACATTTTCTGATGAGTGGATTCGAGCACCTATGAAAGGTTTTATTGCTTTCTTGCATTAATGATCTTATTTTCTGTTAATGTCTATGTTTGTGGCACAGGAACCTGAGAATTTAAGATGTTTCAGAAGACTTTTTGCCTTTTAGTGCTGAAGGGACTAATGGTCTTCTCTCATCAATACCATATCGCACTGTCCAGCCTTTTAAGTTAGAAAATACAATGTATTCTTTAGATTGTGAAAATTGGGTTCTGCTAAAAGCAAAGAGTGAATTTCAAAGGCTAAAATTCCAGGGGATAAAAAAAAATAGGAGAAAATGAAGACAGACGGAGGGAAGAGAAATAAGGGGGAAAAGAGATGAAGACAGAGGTGAGAAAATTGTGGGATAGAATAATAGGAAAAGTGAAGGAAAGGCGTTTAAGGAGTTAGACTTGGAAAAATGCAGGTAGCATTAGAGAGGCAGGTAGTACACCATTGTGCAATAGGTGATGTGAGATAGGTGGGGAAATAGCTCGTAAATTATGACAGGTAAAGAGGTAATAGAAAAAGTGGGAAGAGAGAGTACTATTTAATAGGGGAGAAAGTAGAAATATCAATGTAAAAAAAGAGATAAGCTCTTATGTATATTTTATAAGTGTACGTACAAAGCAACAGATAGTGTTTGTGATTCGGATAGAAAGAGTGTTTGTGATTAACCAAAAATAGCCAAATATACAGAAAAAAGAGAGGTACAGCAGCAGACAGGTATACTAAAAAGCAGCGAAAGAGGGATGGAGAAATAGACAGAGGGTAAGAGAGAGGCAGAGAGCCGTGTCTGGGGGGAGGGGATGCAGTATCGATCCATGCGGCTTCCATCATTTTGTGACACAGAATGTCAGATGTGCTGAGGTCCCTTTAACTCCTTCCCTTCCAGTCCCCCCAACCAACCCCCCCCCCCCCCCGCCCTCGCCCCCTCAATCACTCCGTACCAGCCGCTCGATGAAAGAATTGATTTTCTTTTTAGCAACTCAAATGTACTTTGTAATGAATTAACTCCCGTTCCTGCACGCTGAGGAGCGGAGCGAGGGAACCAGGCAGTGAGAGAGGAGAGTAAGGGAGAGCTAATGAGAGGGAAGCAAGGGGAAAAAGGGGGGCAGGATAATCAAGGGGAGACAGAGAGAGAATGTGAAAGGGGAAATGCAGAATCTGGAGATTAGGAAAGGGGGGTGATGGGAAGGTGCGAAGGGATAAAGCCAGTAACCAAACATGGGAGACTGTGCTTCCAATGGGGAACACATTATGTTACAGGTGTACAAATGATTGTACACAGGCTCGGAATGGAGAATGGAGACGTTCGTGGAATGGGGGTAGTTTAAAAAGAAATCAACAAGGACTGGTAGTAATAAAAGTGTAAGAAAGGAACAGGTAGAAGAGAGAGGAGAGAGATAAAGTTAGAGAGAGAGAGAGAGGATGGAGAGGTGCTCGGGGATAATGACAGGAGAGTGACAGGGGTCCCAGATAACTGCAGAAAGGTGACAATGTGAAAACACTAAGAAAAGAAACAGCTGGAGAGAGTATATCTGAAAAGCTGGATATACAATGTATACTAAGCGAATTAACTGCAAAAGTGTCTCCCACACTCTCTAGGCCCCTCTCTCAAGTCTAAATAATAGTGATGGAGGCAAATGGAGCCATAGAAGAGTTGGTGAAGGCATAGAGTATATTATACGTTGTCAGATGTAGAAACTGAGGACTAAGCCACATAGCAAAGGACAGGATAGTGCGGGGGGGGGGGGGGTAGTGTGAGCCAGCCGGGCACAGCCAGGCAGCACTGGCTGCAAGACTGCATGAAGGGGACGCAAGTATGAGACCATGTGGGTTGGCATGGGACAATGCGTGAGACAGCACGGGGCAATACGTAGCAGCGTGACACAGTGTGAGACAGCAGGGTACAATGTGAGACAGCAGGACCCGGTGTGAGACATTGTGAGATAGTAAGACCCCCACGGTTGTGTCACCTGTCACCTTACACCATGTTCCTGTTTGCATGTAGGAGGGGTTACATTAACCCCTTTCAGCCTGGGGGGTGTGCAGTTCATCCTTACACCCTTTGGCACGGAATGGGTGCCCCATAGCTGGGGGAGGAGCCCCCTCCATTTAGCCTTGTGTTCTGTCCCTGCTCTCTCCTGGAAATCTCCATTATTCCAAGGGAAATAATTCCTTTTGTGTGCATGGAATGGACCTCGGGGAGGAGGGGGGGTGAAGAGTGGACAGGGTGGAGGGGGGATAAAGGGGGAGTGAGAGGTGGTCAAAAAGGAGGGGGGGAACCTGGGCATCAGGGAAAGGGGGGGTGGAGAGGTCTGTGAGGGACGAAGGGGTCGCTTATACAGCTGTCATCAGACAAGGAAGAGGGGAGGGAAAGAGAGAGGAGGAGATATTGTGAAGTGTAAGACGGAATAGCCAGGACTGGCAGGCAGTGTGTGCTGCTGTGCAAAAGAGAGGGGGGGCCCTTTTGGATGCATGGGGGCCATATTGTAAAATTAACCGGCTCCAGAGAGAGAGAGAGAGGAGGAGAGCAAAAAAAAAAAAAAAAAGAAAGAAAATACCAACAAAACACACACTAAAAAAAAAAAAAAAAGACTTTAAGCCGGTGACTATCCGAGAGGTGGAGGAGAAGACATCGGGATCCTGCAGAGCATCCTTTCCCCGGGGCTGATACTCTGCCTGTGACCCCCCAATCTTACCCCCCCCCCTCTCTCTCTCTCTCACACTCACACCCTCCCTCGGTCACTCCGCACAGCGCAGCCTGGCCTAATTCCTCGGGTGATGAGAGCTGCCTGCCGCACGCTGCTGCTATGTTTCTTCCGCTCTCCGTCCCCTTTCTGTTTCAGCGAGCCGGCTCCGACCACACCACATGGCCCTTTAAGTCGCCTGCCTCCCTGGCAGGTGCTGACGGTAAGCTGAGAGCGAGAGGCAGTGTGTGCCTGGCTGCCAGACCCCGCTGCTGCCTTTTATTCATGTTTGTATTGATCCCTGGCTGTCAGAGCAGCGGATTCAGCTCTTCTGGTCGATAGAGAGAGAGGGAGAGGGGAGAGGGGAGAGAGAGCTCCGAGACTGGGATGTTTTTGGAAATGACAGGAAAGAATTTAGGGGGGTGGCGGGGTATCCCCGAAAAAAAAAAAAAAAAAAAGGAACCCCAGGCTTACCTGCACATTTTTTTTTTTTATTATTATTATTAGGACCCCCCCCCCCCCCCTCCACCAAATACAGAGTTGGAGTTGGCTGGAAGGTGTCTCCCTCTTTACTAATGTGGGAGTCCCAACCTTTTTAGAATAATTAAGGCTTATTAGTGTAATTGGGAGAGACATGGGTGGGGGCAGCTCGAGGGTGGCATTTGGTTGGAGAGAAGCAGTGGGTGAAATAATCTCACGTTAAATGGCAAGAAGAGAAGATTATTAAGCATTCTGTAATAATTTAGTTACACGAGCAGCTCGTCAATGCTTCTCTCTCATCTGCAATCTTGTGATTGCAAAATACTTTGTCACACTTAACATTTCCTCCTGTGTACCTCAACTTGTATGCCATGTTCTGGGGGGGGGGGGGGTGCAACTGATTGAATGCATGGATCAATGACTTATCCATTTCTATAGCTCATGTACATGTGATTTATTTTTTTTATAACTGTAGTTGTGGGGCATTGGTACTGTGAAGATTTTCCCTTCCAAGTGTTTTGTGTTTGCCATAAGTAATTGTGTATGCATTAAGGTATAGGCTGCTATGTTATGAAATGTCGGTGTATAATACATTTGCTCCTCATCTGGAAATACGTAATAATGTTGAGAGATAAAAAAAAAAATGATTGCTCCTATATTGTTACCTGGAGGCACTGTATGTACCTTAACGTATTTGAGGGGGGGTACAGAATTTATATATGTTTCGTATGTAAGGAGCTAGTGGGTTAATAATTATTATTATTATTATTATTATTATTATTATTATTATTATTATCAATATTGCTATAAATAAATTAATAATTTATATAATGTTGTAAAATGTTCTACAAATATTTGGTTTTATCTGTACTATAACTGACATTATCAAACATACACGTAGTGAATTATATTACTTTATTAGGACCAACCACATCTGCTGAGTGACCACTCCTTGTATGTTGGGCAGTGATTAAATATATGCTTCTATCTATCTATCTATCTATCTATCTATCTATCTATATCTATTATGCACATTCTATCACACACATAACACGCACTTTCACTATCTGACATTAAGTATATTATTTGTGGTCCATGTTAGGGGAATTCCTGTCTCCTCTGTATTAGGCCTCACAAAGTACTTATATAGGTAGTACGTTATTTATTTGCATCTATCTATCTATCTATCTATCTATCTATCTATCTAGCTATCTATTCATACAAACATACCTGTCATTGTTGGTACGTGTATATTTAAAGGGCAGTATTTTTTCCTGGTGTCTTGGGCTGAAGCCTGAGTGATTTGGAATGGTAGATATGACCCTATGCTGTAGGCTGTCTATCTACACATAAGCATCTTCAAATGGCTTTTTAATAGACTAATTACATTTGATTTTGCAGTGGTTGTTGAATACGGCCTCCCCATTTAAGGGGTTTAGGGAAAAAGCTTGAGGAAAACCCCCCCCTTCCCCTTCAGATTATTACCAGATAAAGATCTTGGTTATTGTCCAGGAATGGGGTGAATAAAATGTGTTGGGGTTTTTTTTTTTTTCTTCCCAAAAAAACAGACTTTGATTAGAGATCAAAGTTTTCTATTTCATCTCTTGTATTTGACGACTCTAGAGGTGTCGAGTAAGATGGCGGTGCATGAGTTCACTGTACAGCGATTTCATGTCACTGACATAATGTTAAGAAACTATAAGGTGAAATTAATTAATAGAAATAGGTTCAGGCTTTGTATATGGCAACGACAACTTCACTTATTAGATTGCAAGCTCTTTAACACCTCCTACTTGCTCCCGAGATTCTAAACTGTTTGGCACATCTGTTCTATAACAGTTATATTAAAATATTTCCTGTGGAGCACTTTTAATTGTGACAATTTCTATTGATCGCATTTACATATCCAAAATACTAATATCTGATCATCTTTATTCTGTTCAGGAAGAAAATCACTGCAGGTCGGTGCAAAATACTTGTTAACAAAAAAAAATAAAATAAATCCCAAACAATTCTGGAAGCCATGCTGTTGCAGTATAACCTACTATATTCGATAAGGTTCAAAGCTGCCACCATAGAGATTTAACTGAAAAAACCCTTTTAATAACAGTGGGGATTTTCAGTTGAAACCGCCATTTCTGCAGCCATAAAATACAGTGTAAGACATTAGAAAAGTTTGTAAATATTTTGTTTTTTTATGAAGATAATTCTTTGTATTAACTATTCCATGATATTTTATAGATTTTACATTCCAAGTTAACCTATGTTATATTTGTTAATTATTTTATTTTTTTTGGCCATGCAATAATTAATTGACGTGGTCTGACTGTTTTGTAAGAATGTCAATGAACAGATGAAGATGTTAGCCATTAAATAGTATGTTATTGTTTAAAATATTAGTCAAAGAGTTTAACGAGGTGAATGGTCTGTGTGGATACACTATGTGAAAGTATAGGCAATATGGGAAATGGAGACAGGATTTTGGGCGGGAAGATGTTTAAAACTAGGGGCACAATTGTCTATAAAATCTAAACTCGGACTATTGTCTGAGGTAAAATTTTCTTGGCAAGGGTGTCATCTTTTAAATATTTGGGGAACGGATGAAGGGAAAAGAAGGACAATAGATGAATGCAAAAAAAATCTATGCTAAGACTTCATCGTCTTCTGGCTTTGAAGAATTTCATCCCGCGCAGTCAGAAAATGGCTTTATAGCGTATGGGAAATGGTACCACAGATCAGTCCTTGTTATTGACTTTGAAGTGGGTGAATCTGGCAGAAATCTCTTGGGATGTTGTAAATTTTTTTGGGGGGGCCCAGGCTCAACTAGAAATACCATCTTCATCGGTGGCCAGGTCCGCCGTGGTAGAATTTTTTCATACGGAGGTGGCTGATCAATAAGCGTATATATATATTTGCAGATTGCATCTATGGTGGTAGCTAAGGGTCTCAGATGTTGGGTACAGCGTTTCCTCGGTCTCCTTATACATACCATGAAATGCAATGAACATTTCAGCACCGTGGGTCATGAAGTATGTTATTTTTGTCTTGACTTAAATTAATTGATACATGACAAAGAACAAAACCCCTGCTCTCCGCAGTGTGAAAATTATTGATTATTAATCTAATCAATTGAATTAGTGCTGCTTTAGCCAATCACATCATCTGCCACATGGGACCCTCACTTGAGAACAGTTAGCGTTCCATATTTATTACTGATATATATATATATATATATATATATATATATATATATATATATATTTATTTAAATACATATTTTTATATATATATATATATATATATATATATATATATATATATATATATATATTATATCTATATATAAATATATATAGATAGATAGATAGATATAATATATATATCTATACGTATAGATATGTATAGATATATATAGACATATACATATATATATATATAGATAGATATATAGATAGACACATAAATATATATAGATACATAAATAAATAATTATATATATATATATATATGTTTATCCAGAATACTCAGCAGTTTTACTTCTATAGTTTTGTACATTTGTATTGAACATGTATGAAGCGCACAGCAAATTTTTGCTGCATGTTTGAAGTGCATAATTGTATATGTAAATATAATGGAATGTTAAGTATACTTACATATTTGTTTCACTGAATTAAGTTTAAAATCCTATTGCTATTGAAGACATATTAACCACCTAGATTGGTTATATTTTGCAGAGACATTTTACATGCTGGTGGGATTAGATTATAGTACGTCACAGATTGGTTATACACAGCATATTAGCTGTGCAGTGGAGGCTATCAGACCACATATCTTCTGCACAATATTTATACATGCAGCAGTAAATATACTAACTTCATCATAGTCATAAATTAACTGTGAATATTTTATGATAACTGCTCCTACATGACATTTAATTCATTCAAGAAGTATACCTTCTTTTAATCAGGGCATGCAACTTTTTCTCCTGAATAATGGGCCATAATACATAATATGTATACAGTCATTTATTAATTAACCACATTTTATTGTAAATTTGTAGTGTATTATTCTTATATTTACAGCACATTTCTCTCCCCGTGTACGTTCTGTACATTTTTTGGAGGAATCTCTAGATCTACAGGTGCTTAGCATTAGATGTAAATAATCTTTTATAGCCTCTGAATATTTAGTTTATATTAGACATACAGCAAATGTATTAATGGAGTATGATAGTGGCATATTTATTGTTACCTAGGTAACAGTTATCATTGTTTACACGTTACCTATATATATATATTTTGCTGCAGTTTTGCCACAGTTGAGGGTGAAATTGCAGCGGGATTGTTGTCATTTTATAGATGTAAACTCATGTTGGTTTTTGTGCAGATCTACGCTGGACAAATTATCAAAAATATATATATTTTTGTCAAACGGAGGCATACAGATAGTTTTTTTTTTTTAAATATGTATCAACTGTTTATTAAAAGTGAATCATGTTTTTAGGCTTCCAATCCTGTGCATCTGATTATTAATGATGGTTTATAGTATAGGAATATATATTTAAGCCCAATAGAATTGGAAAAATTGAATTAAGCTGTTTTATTACACATGGTGGAAACCATTAATTATGCATATTTAAAACTTTTTTGATTATTCAAGTGAGCACAACATATAGACGGTATTATATGAAGTTGAAAGACTTGCAGCTAAGTCTGTGACCTTGAAATTTTGGGAACGTACCTGCAAATTTGTCATGAATTTACTGCAGAGTTTTGATACACTGCAATGTATACATACATTTCACACTTAGAATGCTACTAAATATAGGCATTTAACGTTTACTAATTTTCTGTAGCTGCTTAAAATGTGTATTATCCACACCTCACCTGTTAGGTGCCTTTCAGAGCAGGGTTAAACAGCCAATCCATAGCTCCCATCACCCGAGCATCACCTGCAAGATAGAGGGCTCAGAATTAGAACATAACCTGTACGATAAACTTGTAGGGGTGCCACATTTCTATTTTGGAGCCGAGGTGATCAGATTTCAGATCACCAATCAGTATTAATTATTCCAATTATCATTTATATAATGCCAATATATGACGCAGTGCTATACGGAGCTTGTCCAATCATTCATATCAGTCCCAGTGTAGGTTACAGTCTAAATTCTCTACTGCACACACATACACACACTAAGGTCATTTTTGACAGATGTCAACTGAACCTACCAGTACGTTTTTTGACTGTGGGAGGAAACCCCGGAGCACTGGGAGGAAGCCCACGAAAACACGGAGGAGAACATGCAAACTCCACACCGCACCCTGGTCAGAATAGAGCACCCCAGCCATGCGAGGCAGCAATGCTAACCACTCTGTCACCATGACACCTAATATAATTGTGCCGGTATGGGCGATTCTCCTAAATCACTCAAGTGGGATTCAATTAACCAAATTCTCTGGTCAAATGCTGTCAGGTCTGAATTGGTTGTGTAAAGTATTTAAATATTAGTGCATTATACACCTCTAATTCAGGTTTATATCTATACATGCAAACAACTTTATAGTCCTAAATTATTTAAAAATATTCAGCTGCTTTCCATAATGTCTTATCACGGCCATCTAATTTTACGCCATAGTCTATTAAAATGTCTTTATTTCGGAAGTAAAAACTTTCTGTTAGATCCTTTGAAAATATTTTATTCCCATGCATACTTAATAAGATAGACAAGTTTACAGTGTTCCTCTATACTTTTCAGACAGGATCATTTCCTATACTTTGTTTTGAATGTGTTGTGCCGATTCATTTTGAAACAAAGTACATAAAATAGACTATATCATGTGTATTCTGTTAAAGAGGCATTTTATTGTGGCAGCAAATAAGCCACGCCCACCTGCGCTCATTAGCATAAATAGCGACGGAATTGGCAGGAAAAATGGACGATGTAACGTTATAGAAGACAACCGTAAACACGAGTTTAGGAAAAATGTCTCGGTCTCCTCTTTTGTAGGATTTTTTTCCTGTGTATGTGGAAATAGATATATGTACATAGAGAGAATGTTGATTTTATCTATCCAACATGAATATATTATTATTATTATTATTATTATTATGACATTATATGCAACCTCTTTACATGGTGTTACTTTAAACGTCGCTTACATCATGTGACTCAGCATTAGTAGAAGGCTGGACGAAGATTGCCGTATACATATGTATTACAGGGCATTCTATAAGTAAAAGGACAAATCTTGGACTCTTTGATTAACACGACTATAACGATTAGCGGACAGATAATTGATTTGGAATGCTCTAAATGTCACCAGTTGTCAAAAACGAAACAAAGGGACGTGTTTAACTAAATGAACAGTACATTTACCCCATTGTCCTAATTATTTCACGCACCCACTGCCCTTTGTGGTATTCAACTTCAGTGTCTGTCGGGTTCTAAATGTTACAAATCACGTTATAGCTCTTCCTACTTGTATCTCTGCCCCTCTCACTTTTACCCCCCTCACTAACAAGAAGTTTTGCAGATTTCTCCCAATGTAGCGCTCATTCAAGCCTAATTAGAGTATTAGATGACTCATGATAGTTCATACATCACTTGTATTGATTTTATGTTTTGCTATTACGTTGTGTACATAACGGCGTGCTTGCTTTATCTTGTGTGCCCGGTGGTGTTAAAATTAAAATCAGGGATACTGTGTTATGCAAAATTGCTGTGACACCTACGAAATCCAAGAACGCCCTCCAGTTAGCCCTGTATCCACTAGTTGCTGCTCACTAAAATCAATTGGGGTAGTTTGTGTTAATACCATTAAAGGGGTCATCCGGCACAGTGGTCACAATAAAGCTTTATTTGTATAGCTATGAAGCGACAGTGGTGCCATGCTGCAGGGGAATGAGTGCTATTCAGTGCTTCAGGTAAGAAGGTGGGGGCACTCTCCGAAATACTTTAGACAGGGGGGAGGTGAGATTGAGAAGGGTCGCCCTTTAATATCTTGTGTATTGCATGTATAATACTGTCAGATTGTGACGGATTGAGCTGTACGCCGGACACGGTGCCCATGTTGGAAGTCATCATCATCATCACCATTTATTTATATAGCGCCACTGATTCCGCAGCGCTGTACAGAGAACTCTTTCACATCAGTCCCTGCTACATTGGAGCTTACAGTCTAAATTCCCTAACACACATACAGACAGACAGCGAGAGAGACTAGGGTCAATTTTGATAGCAGCCAATTAACCTACCAGTATGTTTTTGGAGTGTGGGAGGAAACCGGAGCACCCGGAGGAAACCCACGCAAACATAGGGAGAACATACAAACTCCACACAGATAAGGCCATGGTCGGGAATTGAACTCATGACCCCAGTGTTGTGAGGCAGAAGTGCTAACCACTGAGCCACTGTGCTGCCCAAAAAAATTTGGTCTCCCCGTCGGGGAATCGAACTCCGGTCTCCCACGTGACAGGCGGGGATACTTACCACTATACTAACGAGGAAGTGACATGCATAATCCGTGTGCATTGTATATACCAGTGTTGGCTGACCTGTGACACTCCAGGTGTTGTGAAACTACAAGTCCCAGCATACCCTTCCAGCAATAAGCTGCTATATATTGGCAAAGCATGCTGGGACTTGTAGTTTCACAACACCTGGAGTGTCACAGGTTAGCCAACACTGGTGTATACTAACAGTATAACCTATGTATACCTAGCCAGGGGAGGGCTGGCAAATTTTAGTTTCACTATGGAGCCGGCCTGGGCAGGGGCGCAGGGGAGGAGCAGATGCCCCCCTGCCCAGCCTGTACCTGGCCCATTGGTTATCACCTGACCAGTAATAATCATTAATAGGGCAGCAACATAGCAGAGATGGCAAAACTGGTATTTTTGTGGTTCTCACCTTACTGGATTATAAGTAATAACAAAATGGGTTCAGCAGTCTTCTGGGCATTATATGTATATGGAATCCATATCTATGTGATATATATGTATATCGGTAGTGTACAAGGTGAATATACATTTATTATCGTAGCCAGGGTTGATAAATTAAATTCTGACAGACTTTTACAGACAATGTTTTATAATCAGTATTAAAGGTACAATTTATGTTGTTTTGCTTAGACAAAAGCACTAACAAATTAGCTGTCACAGAGCCATGCAGAGTTTTAGTTTGTCTCTGCAGAACTCTGCACCTGTAGCTTTGAAATCCATTCCTACTACAGGTATAAGCATAGATTATTAACACATTATCCTGCCCCTTTGGGTATCACTTTATCTTACTTTATGGGCAACATAATCACTTTCATTTACATTACATAAGCAATAAGTTATCCGTTAGACTCATTTCACATAAGTCTGCTACCCGGGGTTATAAAACATAACTATACAGTTATCTCCTATTTCATGTATAAGTTATTCGTCTGTTTCTCTCCGGTTAATCTTCCGCTCGCTTCCCGTTTGGGTCCCACAAATCTCGGCCATCAGCCCTCTGCTCTTCTTTCAAAATCACCTTCCCTTTCTGTAAACTAATAAACCTCTTTAATACAGCTTTTAAAGCCTCTTTCTGTATCACTATAAAAACAGAACTGGTAGAAAATCATGTGTAAATGTATCGAGCTGCTGACAAAATACATTACATTTTTCCAACGGCGTGAGCGGACAGATCTATCGTTTCCTTTAATCATGTCCCAACATTTAATCATTATGGAAATCAGTCAATATGTTAATAAAACACTAAAACCACGCTATTCTGCCTGTGTTTTCCAAGTGGCTACATAAATACATAAATACATCTATTTATTTATGACCCGGTGTAATATAATTGCAGAATGCTTGGTATACAGTCAGCAATCAGTATTTTCTATTACGATTAAAGTCTTGCACAGAAATATATCACGGACATATTGTTAGACAGGCCTATTTTTTTATATTATATTGATTTTGATGGGTTGAAACAAATGAAACCTAATGAATTCAGCAGATATACTTTGCTCTGATCTTATATAAGGATTCTACACCGCCCAACAAATTTCTTACAGTTTAAAATCAGGAAGTCACAATGTCCATTTTATTATTTCTAAACCTGTAGAATGAGTGGTACGGCAGTGACCGTACATGTGGCGGCTGACCCCGTGTGAGTTATATGTAATTGCTGGACAGAAGAATTGTGACTAGGGGATGTTGTGCGAAATTAGCTTCCATCACTGTCATCGTCCGTAAATGTAAAATTGATATTAAGCTGGGTGCACACTACAGAAAATTTCTCCCGATGCGATATCATTAATGATTTTACCAATTACTGAAAGTCCTGGTCAGTGTGCAGATTCATGTGTACACATTATACACGTTTTACAAGATTAACCTTCACATCTGTGCTCTTCATCTGTCATAACCATCGGCTGAAAAGATGGCGACTCTGTAAACTCTATGGAGATCTGTCTACACTGCTGGTCGCAGGCTAGTGACACAGGTGCTTTCAGAGAGCGCAGGCTAGTGACAGGGGCTTTCAGAGAGCGCAGGCTAGTGACACAGGTGCTTTCAGAGAGCGCAGGCTAGTGACACAGGTGCTTTCAGAGAGCGCAGGCTAGTGACACAGGTGCTTTCAGAGAGCGCAGGCTAGTGACAGGTGCTTTCAGAGAGCGCAGGCTTGGGACAGGTGCTTTCAGAGAGCGCAGGCTTGTGACAGGTGCTTTCAGAGAGCGCAGGCTAGTAACAGGTGCTTTCAGAGAGCGCAGGCTAGTGACACAGGTGCTTTCAGAGAGCACAGGCTAGTGACAGGTGCTTTCAGAGAGCGCAGGCTTGTGACAGGTGCTTTCAGAGAGCGCAGGCTAGTGACAGGTGCTTTCAGAGCGCAGGCTAGTGACACAGGTGCTTTCAGAGAGCACAGGCTAGTGACACAGGTGCTTTCCGAGAGCGCAGGCTAGTGACAGGTGCTTTCAGAGAGCGCAGGCTAGTGACACAGGTGCTTTCAGAGAGCGCAGGCTAGTGACACAGGTGCTTTCAGAGAGCGCAGGCTAGTGACACAGGTGCTTTCAGAGAGCGCAGGCTAGTGACACAGGTGCTTTCAGAGAGCGCAGGCTAGTGACACAGGTGCTTTCAGAGAGCACAGGCTAGTGACACAGGTGCTTTCAGAGAGCGCAGGCTAGTCACACAGGTGCTTTCAGAGAGCGCAGGGTAGTGACACAGGTGCTTTCAGAGAGCGCAGGCTAGTGACACAGGTGCTTTCCGAGAGCGCAGGCTAGTGACAGGTGCTTTCAGAGAGCGCAGGCTAGTGACACAGGTGCTTTCAGAGAGCGCAGGCTAGTGACAGGTGCTTTCAGAGAGCGCAGGCTAGTGACACAGGTGCTTTCAGAGAGCGCAGGCTAGTAACACAGGTGCTTTCAGAGAGCACAGGCTAGTGACACAGGTGCTTTCAGAGAGCGCAGGCTAGTGACACAGGTGCTTTCAGAGAGCACATGCTTGGGGAACCTGTTGCTTACACTGTGTTTGCACAGCAGTGTTCATAGAGCATATAGATGATCGTGAACCTGTGTGTCTCTAGAATGAAGCTACTATACCATACCTGTCAACAGTCCTGACTTGTCAGGGTCAGTCCCATTTTCTAACAGTCAAAACAGTGTGTTGTATCATAAAAGGGTGTGGCCTGTGAGCTCCTACTAGTGGTGGGATCACCTAGGAAAATATTTTCTTAGATGGTAGTGCAGCTTTAAGATGCAAGTCTTATTTACAGCTCGTTACACTGCAACAGTCAGACTAATATACAGCTCCACCTACTGCTTACACTGCAAGTCAGACTAATATACAGCTCCACCTACTGCTTACACTGCAAGTCAGACTAATATACAGCTCCACCTACTGCTTACATTGCAAGTCAGACTAATATACAGCTCCACCTACTGCTTACATTGCAAGTCAGACTAATATACAGCTCCACCTACTGCTTATACTGCAAGTCAGACTAATATACAGCTCCACCTACTGCTTACATTGCAAGTCAGACTAATATACAGCTCCACCTACTGCTTACACTGCAAGTCAGACTAATATGCAGCTCCACCTACTGCTTACACTGCGAGTCAGATTAATATACAGCTCCACCTACTGCTTACATTGCAAGTCAGACTAATATACAGCTCCACCTACTGCTTACACTGCAAGTCAGACTAATATACAGCTCCACCTACTGCTTACACTGCAAGTCAGACTAATATACAGCTCCACCTACTGCTTACTTCAAGTCAGACTAATATGCAGCTCCACCTACTGCTTACATTGCAAGTCAGACTAATATACAGCTCCACCTACTGCTTATACTGCAAGTCAGACTAATATACAGCTCCACCTACTGCTTACACTGCAAGTCAGACTAATATACAGCTCCACCTACTGCTTACATTGCAAGTCAGACTAATATACAGCTCCACCTACTGCTTATACTGCAAGTCAGACTAATATACAGCTCCACCTACTGCTTACATTGCAAGTCAGACTAATATACAGCTCCACCTACTGCTTACACTGCAAGTCAGACTAATATACAGCTCCACCTACTGCTTACACTGCAAGTCAGACTAATATACAGCTCCACCTACTGCTTACATTGCAAGTCAGACTAATATACAGCTCCACCTACTGCTTACACTGCAAGTCAGACTAATATACAGCTCCACCTACTGCTTACACTGCAAGTCAGACTAATATACAGCTCCACCTACTGCTTACATTGCAAGTCAGACTAATATACAGCTCCACCTACTGCTTACACTGCAAGTCAGACTAATATACAGCTCCACCTACTGCTTATACTGCAAGTCAGACTAATATACAGCTCCACCTACTGCATACACTTGAACAGTCAGACTAATGTACAGCTTCACCTACTGCTTACAATGCAAGTCAGACAAATATGCAGCTCCACCTACTGCTTACATGGCAACAGTCAGACTAATATACAGCTCCACCTACTGCATACACTTGAACAGTCAGACTAATGTACAGCTTCACCTACTGCTTACAATGCAAGTCAGACTAATATACAGCTCCACCTACTGCATACACTTGAACAGTCAGACTAATGTACAGCTTCACCTACTGCTTACAATGCAAGTCAGACCAATATACAGCTCCACCTACTGCTTACATGGCAACAGTCAGACTAATATACAGCTCCACCTACTGCTTACATGGCAACAGTCAGACTAATATACAGCTCCACCTACTGCTTACATGGCAACAGTCAGACTAATATACAGCTCCACCTACTGCATACACTTGAATAGTCAGACTAATGTACAGCTCCACCTACTGCATACACTTGAATAGTCAGACTAATGTACAGCTCCACCTACTGCTTACAAGGCAACAGTCAGACTAATATACAGCTGCACTAATTCCACACGCTGCCACAGTTAGACTTTTTAATTTATTAAACCACTACTTTGTAACATCTTCTCTACTACACTGCTCCCCAATCTATTTGCCCTGCAAAAATAAGTATACTACGCTGACCTATTAGCCGTTGGCATTGGCACATGTTGTGACTTGTAGTTCTGCTGGAGAGCCACGGGTTCCCTACCTCTACATTACAGACACAACACCTTCACTACGGAGGTCAGAAGACGGCTAGTAACGGCGCACACATGTGTATTATTTGTCAGTGAAATACAATTCCATTTTCAGGCCTCTGCTCTTTCTGCTGGCGATTTATGTAACTCTACTTTGTGGCCCTTCATGCATGAAGGTTCCTCTATGTTTATACTGCCCTCTGTTTAATGTATATTATTTATTGTCTAATCCTAAACTGTACGGTGCCCTTCCATAAACAGTATTAATAATTAGTTGTAATCTTTTTGTCTGTGAGCTACTTGTCCTGATTGTCCATTAAGCAAAGTAGAATTACTCATTGTTTGTGTTTCAGGAAAATCATACAATCCTTTCTTTAGGAGACAATCTAGAGGCCAGAACATAATTTAAGAACAATTACTGGAACTTGTGGACATTAATAAATATCAGAAACGGTGTTTTTTTTGTGATGCTACTAATAATATGAAAAATTTTCATAATTGAAACTTATATATTTCTGTGATAATACATAGCTAAATCTGTCCAACATGCTGTCTGTTCTGTCTTTTAGAGAAAACAGTTATTGGTTAGGAGGATTGGTTGATTCACACACAGAGGAACTGGCAGTAATTTCACCACAAGCTAGATGACATGCTTTGCTTTATCATTTGAGCTTTTTGTCATGGGAGTTGAATTACTTGATTCAATTTCACTGTTTAGCAAAGCTGCAGTGCTCCTTACAAGCATTTCAAATGTGGAGTTAAGTTCTTTAAAATACTTGCCTTGCTGCTAGCGAGTTAATCTTATGCAGTTCTTTTTGTTTTACTCTTTAAGGGTTTAGCAGATATGTAAGAAATAAGATAACAGGTATTGTCTGAGCCTGTAGACAATCAACATCTACTAAAACCTAATGCTATCCCTTGATATAACTTGCTAGCCACCATAGTTTTAGCCCTGGAAGTGACCTCCGAGAATTGATTGGATTTATTTTTTTTATTAACTTGTCAATTATGAAATCAGTTTAAATGAGGATATATTTTTTTTTTAGATTTCGATGGCATATGTAGATAGCCAGTATGTTCTTATTATGAACAGAAATCTATAAATGGAAATGATTGTGTCACAATTCCCAACTTCTTCTGATTTGCTGCAAGGTAGTCTCTGTGAATATTAGAATGCTTTGATTGGCTACAGGTTGGTTAAGTCATGTGATCATTCTAACGCTTTTACACCGGTGTGGCATTAAATGAGCGCTTGCGTTTATGATAGGGGAAATTAGTGGAGGATACTGCATGAACCCCAAATACGTATATTTGCGGTGAATGCAAGTAAATGGACAAACGGGGTCAGAATTAACCTTGCTGCAACTTCAACACTCCCGTTAAAAGTCTAGTAGAAGCATTTTGGCTCCAGCGGTTATAAGGCCTTATACAGATTGGTTTTAGCTATGCCAAGTTCATCGTCTTTTACAGACGGATGTTGCTGAGAAGAAAAAATGCAATTACAATAGGCACTCACATAGTGGGGCTAAAAAAGACAATGTAGGACCATTTTCTTTAGTGGTGATTGCAAGCAGCTGTTGGAAAATCAAAGAAAAGAACCCTAAATAAATAATCAACACATTTTATAATGAAAAACCTAAAAAAAAAATATTCACACAATAAAAATAAGGCACAAATATGTGTATGAATTAGGGAAATTGTCCCCTTTCAGTTGGCACATGTTTAATAATAAACCATATTTAACATATTAGATCTGTAACTCCTCATCTTTTAAGACTTGATAACAACCTGACAATTATTTTACTTTTCTTTTCACTCTTTTTACCTAGGAGCTGACTAAATTCAAGTATTTCTTTTTAACGTGTATTTATAGTCAACAAAACAGTCTGTATTATTGACATTTGTAATCTCATGAGTTTACACCTAGGCATCCTTTGAGGCCAGAGAATAAACTATTTTCTCCTCCATCAAAGTAGGATTCTTTACAGTACGAGGAGTGAAAATGGAATGGTAGAATAGAAGGCACTATTTTGTTTTGGAGGATTATGATTTGTTTTGGTGTCAGAGTAGGCGCTGTTTTTTTTTTTCACTTCCAAAAAAGATAAAATTGAGAAAGTTATTTTTTTCCATATATTATAATATATTATGAAGAATTTGGCTTTTGGCTGAGTCTAAATGGAAGGGACTACAGGGTCTAGGTTACTTGTTTTGGATCATCACAGAGGTGATATGAAAGAGCCTTGATAGACGATATACTTATAGTTAAAACGTACTACAAGAATGACAATATTGTAATATGTTAAAATAGAAGATGTTGTTTGTGCTGCCTAGGGCTCAATTTGCTACTTGCAGAGGATGGTAGCATAGTCTCTGGGGCTCATTTGTGAATAAAACCCAAATTCCGAAGGCTCAGTGCATTTCTGCCTGTCCGTAGTTTCTAATGCTTGATCAGTGACTGAAATGCATCTATCGGTAAAACGTCACCTGGAAGTACTGCCTGCTCTTACATGTGGAGTAACAACTTCACTGCAGCCTTTTCTTTTTTACCTCCTAAATATGGATTACTAGAACATTGTTTATGTCTTAAATAAGTCATGGAAGTAAGAGGACACCAGGACTGACTTTATTACATTTTTCCTTACATTTGTTTGGTGCACAGTAGCTGCTGACGTCCTACTGAGTTGGTGCACGGTAGCGGCTGACGTCCTACTGAGTTGGTGCACAGTAGCTGCTGACGTCCTACTGAGTTGGTGCACAGTAGCTGCTGACGTCCTACTGAGTTGGTGCACAGTAGCTGCTGACGTCCTACTGAGTTGGTGCACAGTAGCTGCTGTTGTCCTACTGAGTTGGTGCACAGTAGCGGCTGACGTCCTACTGAGTTGGTGCACAGTAGCGGCTGTCGTGCTACTGAGTTGGTGCACAGTAGCTGCTGACGTCCTACTGAGTTGGTGCACAGTAGCGGCTGACGTCCTACTGAGTTGGTGCACAGTAGCTGCTGACGTCCTACTGAGTTGGTGCACGGTAGCTGCTGACGTCCTACTGAGTTGGTGCACAGTAGCGGCTGTCGTCCTACTGAGTTGGTGCACAGTAGCGGCTGTCGTGCTACTGAGTTGGTGCACAGTAGCGGCTGTCGTCCTACTGAGTTGGTGCACAGTAGCGGCTGTCGTGCTACTGAGTTGGTGCACAGTAGCGGCTGTCGTCCTACTGAGTTGGTGCACAGTAGCGGCTGTCGTCCTACTGAGTTGGTGCACAGTAGCGGCTGTCGTCCTACTGAGTTGGTGCACAGTAGCGGCTGTCGTCCTACTGAGTTGGTGCACAGCAGCGGCTGACGTCCTACTGAGTTGGTGCACAGTAGCGGCTGTCGTCCTACTGAGTTGGTGCACAGCAGCGGCTGACGTCCTACTGAGTTGGTGCACAGTAGCGGCTGACGTCCTACTGAGTTGGTGCACAGTAGCTGCTGACGTCCTACTGAGTTGGTGCACAGTAGCGGCTGACGTCCTACTGAGTTGGTGCACAGTAGCTGCTGACGTCCTACTGAGTTGGTGCACAGTAGCTGCTGACGTCCTACTGAGTTGGTGCACAGTAGCGGCTGACGTCCTAACAAGTTGGTGCAGAGTAGCAGCTGACGTCCTACTGATTTGGTGCACAGTAGCTGCTGACATCCTACTGAGTTGGTGCTCAGTAGCAGCTGTTGTCCTACTGAGTTGGTGCACAGTAGCTGATGACGTCCTACTGAGTTGGTGCACAGTAGCTGCTGACGTTCTACTGAGTTGGTGCACAGTAGCGGCTGACGTCCTACTGAGTTGGTTCACGGTAGCGGCTGACGTCCTACTGAGTTGGTGCACAGTAGCTGCTGACGTCCTACTGAGTTGGTGCACAGTAGCGGCTGACGTCCTACTGAGTTGGTGCACAGTAGCGGCTGACGTCCTACTGAGTTGGTGCACAGTAGAGGCTGTCGTCCTACTGAGTTGGTTCACGGTAGCTGCTGACGTCCTACTGAGTTGGTGCACAGTTGCGGCTGATGTCCTACTGAGTTGGTGCACAGTAGAGGCTGTCGACCTACTGAGTTGGTTCACGGTAGCTGCTGACGTCCTACTGAGTTGGTGCACAGTAGCGACTGACGTCCTACTGAGTTGGTGCACAGTAGCTGCTGACGTTCTACTGAGTTGGTGCACAGTAGCGGCTGTTGTCCTGCTGAGTTGGTTCACAGTAGTGGCTGTCGTCCTACTGAGTTGGTGCACAGTAGCTGCTGACGTCCTACTGAGTTGGTGCACAGTAGCTGCTGACGTCCTACTGAGTTGGTGCACAGTAGCTGCTGTTGTCCTACTGAGTTGGTGCACAGTAGCGGCTGTCGTCCTACTGAGTTGGTGCACAGTAGCGGCTGTCGTCCTACTGAGTTGGTGCACAGTAGCTGCTGACGTCCTACTGAGTTGGTGCACAGTAGCTGCTGACGTTCTACTGAGTTGGTGCACAGTAGCGGCTGTCGTCCTACTGAGTTGGTGCACAGTAGCGGCTGTCGTCCTACTGAGTTGGTGCACAGTAGCTGCTGACGTTCTACTGAGTTGGTGCACAGTAGCTGCTGACGTTCTACAGAGTTGGTTCACAGTAGCGGCTGTTGTCCTGCTGAGTTGGTTCACAGTAGTGGCTGTCATCCTATTGAGTTGGTCCACAGTAGCGGCTGTTGTCTTACTGAGTTGGTGCACAGTAGCTGCTGACGTCCTACTGAGTTGGTGCACAGTAGCTGCTGACGTTCTACTGAGTTGGTGCACAGTAGCTGCTGACGTTCTACAGAGTTGGTTCACAGTAGCGGCTGTTGTCCTGCTGAGTTGGTTCACAGTAGCTGCTGACGTCCTATTGAGTTGGTCCACAGTAGCGGCTGTTGTCTTACTGAGTTGGTGCACAGTAGCTGCTGACGTTCTACTGAGTTGGTTCACAGTAGCGGCTGTTGTCCTGCTGAGTTGGTTCACAGTAGCGGCTGTCGTCCTATTGAGTTGGTCCACAGTAGCGGCTGTTGTCCTACCGGGTTGGTGCACAGTAGCGGCTGTTGTCTTACTGAGTTGGTGCACAGTAGCGGCTGACGTCCTACTGATTTGGTGCACAGTAGCGCCTGCGGTCCTACTGAGTTGGTGCACAGTAGCTGCTGACATCCTACTGAGTTGGTGCTGTTGTCCTACTAAGTTGGTACACAGTAGCGCCTGTTGTCCTACTGAGTTGGTGCACATTAGCTGATGACGTCCTACTGAGTTAGTGCACAGTAGCGGCTGACGTCCTACTGAGTTGGTGCACAGTAGAGGCTGTCGTCCTACTGAGTTGGTTCACGGTAGCTGCTGACGTCCTACTGAGTTGGTGCACAGTAGCTTCTGACGTCCTACTGAGTTGGTGCACAGTTGCGGCTGACGTCCTACTGAGTTGGTTCACGGTAGCTGCTGACGTCCTACTGAGTTGGTGCACGGTAGCTGCTGACGTCCTACTGAGTTGGTGCACAGTTGCGGCTGACGTCCTACTGAGTTGGTGCACAGTAGAGGCTGTCGACCTACTGAGTTGGTTCACGGTAGCTGCTGACGTCCTACTGAGTTGGTGCACAGTAGCTGCTGACGTCCTACTGAGTTGGTGCACAGTAGCGGATGTTGTCCTTTTGTTCCTTTTTGGTTTGAACAACTATATAATCCACTCCTCACAAACATGGACTTTTGTAGTTTCTTCTCACTATATTAAATAAGGGTGTATCTAGATTCTCATATATAGTGGATTTTGCTATTGACTATTTGACATATGACCATGGATATCCGTAAACAATGGCCTTTTACGAGCACTCATGCAGTAATCCAAGTTTATAGCCCCTACCAGCTATTGTTAGCCCACAGTAGTTTATCTTACTGATATTTTTGTTGTCAATGGGAGATGGTCACGTTAATTACTGATGGTTTTGTGGATGGTTCCATTTATCATGAGTGTTTTTGTCACCTGCTTGGTTTACAGATAACCTATCCTTAATGTCTGTCCATGACGTGCCATCTCGTATTGACATTTATTTGGCCATAGACTAAAACTGCAAATTTGTTGACATTGGTACTAATCAGTTTACTTGTTCGCCCTTTCATGTAAAGAGCTTTGTACTTGATGCTAGATTTGTCCTTTTCAAAGTTGTCTCTTTGTTGTGTTATTGTTGTATGCTCTTCCTGCATGTCACATGACCTGTCAATCATTGCTGCAAAGATTGCCAGCTAATCTGACTGGTAAATGATAAAAAAGGAAGCTTGTGTCCTATGTATCGGACGTTCACATATAACCCGTGTTTATCATCGGCGTGAGGCAGGCTGCAACATACTCTGATTATCTGGCTACCATAAGGAGGCCCATTAGGCACATGATCTCTATTTCTCTGTCCTGACGTTTTGTAGGCGAAGCAGTGGCTGACACAGGCAGAATGGAGGAAAGCCTTAATGTAATTAGTTGTCGTTATTTCTTCCGGGATCAGCTTTGAGGAATAGCAATGTCAGATAGATGAGCTTACAAGAAAAGTTAGTGTGGTGTATGTTTTCTTGGCAATATAACCACATTTAGTCCAAGTAAACGTCGGTTGTAGGAGCTTAACAAAAAATGGAAACTACCTAAAAATTGTTATTATTTCTTTAGTTTTAAAGAGATCTGATATTTAGGATGGGAAACCAGATCAGCAATCACATGTATATAATCAGTGTTATAAACTGTGCATCACATTACGAGTTACATTGTTGTCGTCCAAGTGACAGGAGTGTGATTCCGAATTTAGGCATCCATCTGTTTTGCTGCTTATAGAATTTATAAACATGTATTTTAGTCTGTCTGTCTTCAATTCTTTATTTAATTCACACCTAACTCCTCTGCCGCCGTTCCCTCTCACCCACAGGCATCAGCCCCGTGTACGTATCTTCCCCTCGCTTTGGATCTCTCTGTCGCGCTCTATCTGTTGACATCTTTCCTCCTCCTCCATGGTCCCTCCTTTGTTATCCAGGGGGGGTTCCTCTGACCTGTGACCCCTCCTGGGCTCTCCATGCCGTAAATGACATGTTGTGTCTCAGACTCACAGCTTGTGTCCCTCTCCCAGACGCCGAGTGACGGACAGCTTCGCCCATTGCTCAAATTGCACAAGGGCAGCAGAGGAGGGGGGGGGAGTCGGGGGGTAAGCAGAGCACCCAGGGGAGGAATGAGGCAAAAGGTAGTGGGGAGAAGTCCCAAAGGAGGTGACAGCGCAGGAGGTGAAGGGGACAGAGTCCAGAATTATGTCGAATGTCTTAGCGTCTTTTCCGTCATAGGTAGAGAAAATAGAGAATGAATATATCTTTATAGATAAGCTATACAGATGAGAACTTAGGTGACAAATGTGTAACTATCAAAATAGGATGAGGGACAGTGAGATAAAGAGAGAGGGACATCTAGGGGTAAAGGAGAGGCACAATCATGTGAAGAAAGACGAGTGAATACATGCATTTCCGATATATGGTACAGGATGGAGGACAGTAAAACGGAAAGGACAGCAGCTACTGACAGACGTACACAAATTCAAGCTGATGAATAGAATGTGTTGCAGTCTGATACTTTACATCCATATCTCCATTTCTGCTCTTGTTGGGATATTGACACTATTGGGGGGATGTAATAGAGGGGCTGGCAGACTCTAAACCAAGGATTAACAATGCTAATGGTTCTTACACTATAGGAAAGGCTTAACTGATCGGCAGGGCTCAAAGCTAAGCAGATGCATCCCTGACCGGCATGTGGGTATAACGGAAGCACAGCCTATCACAGCTCAGCCCTGGGAAAGGTGGAACAACACTGAGATAGGGGTTGGGAAATTAAGTTACGTTTATATTTGTTTAACTGTGGGTAGGTGGAACGAGGCGCACAACGCGCAAATGCTCTATTCCAAATAAAGAATCCTGCTCCTTCTTACTTCACGCAGTGTGCGTATTCCTAGTCCATGTGTTTCCGTCAAAGCTCCAATCCTGTCATTGTATCACAGTGAAATGGGTGAGCAATCAGGTAAAATATTAGGGCGTGTGCGCACAAATGTTAAAAAACAAAAATAAACACTGTTCTAGCCACCATAATCTAAATATGTATATTAACATTTTAGGTAGATTATACAATCTCTCATGAGCATGGCCATTTCTACCCCTTGTTTTCATATCTGCATTTGTTTTGTATACTTTGTATGTCACTGTTTTATATATGTCCTGCTTTCCCCAATGTGGCACTCCACAAATCAACAACTATAATAATTATAGTAATAATTAAACAGGGAATAGAAAAGTACAATAGTATATCCCTATAACCTATCTTGGTTTCACACGTACTGCTTTCTATGGCAGCTGCTAGTAGTGGTACTCTCTATGTAAGCATAACGTATTTCTAAATCTCTCGTCACTCCTCATACTACTCCTCGTAGTACAAATATCGCTCACCTACCTACAAGATCCACAGCGCTCTTTTAATGTATTGTGAAAAATCATAATATTTTACCATCTTTAGATTATTATCAAGTCCAGAGAAGTGTTATCATTGCAAAGTTCTCAATGCTCCTCGGTGCTAAAATAAAGTTGGGGACAGGCCGTGACCTACTGAAGACAAGACCATTGGCGGGAGACGGTTTCTACAAGTAGTCTGCACTCATTAAAAGTTGAACATTTTTAAGTGTCATTTGTGATATCGTTTGTACTCACTGGAAGTCGAACCATTGGTGCCATTTCTGATTAATCATTAAGGTTTCTCACTAATTAGAATGTTACCGTATAATTCACTAGAAGTTCCAAGATGCCCTTTGGTTGTTGAAATGAGGCAGTAAATGTGTGTTAGCCATTGGCGGATGAGTCATTGGAAGGCTTTCTAACTAATTACACATGGAATCCAGCAGAACGTATTTAAAGACATCCTCCAAGCTGGGGATGTCTGTTTCTCTATAAGAGAACATTGTTTTTCAATGGGAAGTAATAGATCTCATTGGAATAAAGTCTCTCTCTCGTCGAGCAGGGGTCTCTTCGGAAGCTGAATCTTTGCCTCCCTCTGTAATTACACTGAAGCTCTCTGGAAGTCGCTGTCATCTATTGAGGCTCATTGTTTGAAAAGTAATCTTCATTATTGAGAGTATTTGAATAGCGGAAGGGTAAGCGACATGTGACCACCCAACTGTTTAAAGTAAACTACAACTCCCAGCATGCTCTACTAGATTTAGAGACTATTGGCTTATTAAAGTATGGCAACCTATTTTCATTGATAGAACGTATTTTGCTTATTAATAATTTATACTTTTAAGTACTGTCATTGGGAGGAAGTCTCTTTTATTGCAACCACAATAAAACAATTGAAGGTGTCCTTTTTGGACTGGTATTCCTAACAATCCGGCAGGTCATTCTTAAAAGCTGTCCCTACTTTTTTCGAAAGCAGTCTCTTTCATTTGATAATCAGGATCTTTGCTAGTAGTATTTTCTTTACAAAGTAGTCTTTTTCTCTCTATTCCACCGAAATCAGTTCATTGGAAAGCAGTCTCTCTTTTCTTTCATTTGTATGTAGCCCTTTGTTGGATATCTCTTTACATAATATTTTTCACATGAAAGCAGTCTCTTGGTTTGAAATATCATATTCTGTCCTTAGAAAGTAGTACCTTCTTCCTTTTGAAAGCACCGTCTCTCCTTAAAGGCAGTCCCTTTTTTCATTTATAAGCAGTTTCTTGCTTTCAAAGGCCGGATCATGCAGCGATTTGAAAGTGTCTATCATTCTTCAAAGTGGATATGTGGTTGGGGCTTCCGTGTGCTTGTAACATGTTTGCATGTTACATGTTTAAAGCTCAGTGGGAGAAACCAATCTCTTAGGCTCTCTCCTTCACTCTGTCTTTTGTCATCACGGTGTCTCCTGTATTGTCTCTCACTTCTGGTACAGTCTCTTGATAACCTGTTTCTATATCTCTCTGTCTCCCGGATTGAGTTCACCTGTCTCTACTGAGTGCCTCCCATTCTTACAAGCAGAATTATGCTAACAACCCTGTGTAATTTCGACCTCAGTCTCTTACACATCTCCCCTTCGAGTCTTATTCTTCTCTAACGACCTTTCTATCTCTGTTGTCCCTGCGTCCATCTTTCTCTGGAAAGGAATGGGTTAAAACTGAGAAACAGGGTTGCATTTGAGAACTCATTTTGTAAACATATGTAGGGACAGATATAGGCATCCTGTGGCTTGCCAGCCATTGCAGAACTACAAGTCACAGGATACCCTGGCCAGACAGGGCATCCTGTGACTTGTAGTACCATAACTGCTAGAAAGCCACAGATTGCCAAACCTCTTTGTAAGGACACCCCAGGTGTGTCCTATATGACAGTGTGTTGGGCCTGTGTGGAGTCCCTAGATTTGGTGCCTCAGGTGCGAATCTAACTTGATGAGCACACGCATTAATTGAAGTGGTCGCTGTCGTTAGAGGGGTAATCAGCGAACTAGCGGCAGAGAGAACGAGAGCAATAAAGCCTGGGAAGCAGGATTAGAGAGTAAGGAATGGGATCAGGGGATTACAGGAAGACAAAGTGATGACGAGAATCTGACCCAGACAGGTAGAGAGGAAAGGTAATCTGTGAGCGATTGGAGGGAGATTACTGTGCACTGTGTTTGTTTTTAATGAGCAGTGATTAGGAAGCTGTTAAACTGTAAATTGATTCTCCTGTGGTATAGACCACGAGACAATGACAGAGACTGACTCACCCAAGAGGAGAGACATACACACAAACGTTCAGCCAGGTATTAGTGACACATTGCAAAGTGTCAGATAGAATAGGTGAAGCCAGCACTCTAGGACGAGGGAGGGAGGACCGAAATACATTTACTTTAATAATGTGATAAAAGGATGAACGGGAAACTAGCAGAGGAAGAGGAAAAGTGAGAAAGGAGAGAAGAGTGGGGAGAACTGAGAGAGGCTCACTGAGTTGGAGTGTGAATGGAGAGGGAAGAGTGTGAATAAAAGAAGAGAGAGGATGGAAAGCAGGAGCAGCGGGGGCTGTGAGCAGAAGAGAGCCGCAGAGGTGTGGGGGGAGAGGAGGAGGCTCAGGGAAGCGGTAGTGAATTGTGCAGTGCAGTAGAGAACACCCCCCCCCCTCGAGCCCCCTCGTCACCGATCGATACAAGACTAAGCAATAAAGCATTTTCATTGTCAGATGCCCTGCATATAGTGACTGGTGTGAGAGAGCGGCTATAACCCCCCCTTCCACCTAATCTGAGCTGGAGAGCTCTGCAGCTTCAACACCCCCCTCAAGGCCTAGCTCACCCCCCCAGAATTGTACCCCCATCCCCCACCCCCAGAGCCTCCACCTTCCGACTCTTCAATAATTCAGAGCTAGCACCTTTTTATTACTCTATGGAGAGGCTGCTTCCACGTCCCCCCCCATTTTATTTTATTTTTTAAATCTTTTTATACCTTCCTTATCTGCTACGTTTTAATTACCCCACTTCCGATCCTTATTACGTACCCCTATATCTCTGTATCTGACTTGCCTTTTTTCCTTTTTCGCTCAATGTATTGTAGTTTTAATCTGTGTCTTCTACCCCATATTTCCTATATTTTCTCCTCTTGTCCTCCTTTCATTGTCCCCAATTAACCCTCTTCCCCTGTATTCGTTTATTCTACGCACCATTTCTAGATGTTCAAAGGCAAATTTCCATCTCTTGTCAATAAACTGTCAGATCTGAGCAGGTGAGGTTTTAATTTGGTTCTCAGGATGAGGATGGCTACATAGAGAAATTTTAGGACCTACTGTATACTAAGCTGAGAATATATGGGGAAATAATAATAGGAATGGTTGTAGAATGAGAATACCATTGCCTATATGGAAATAAGACGTTCTATAAGGCATGGCTACACTTAGACACTTGAGTAGGTATATAGTTATATGATTGTATCATGGATTTTATGAGCATAGTTCTGTGGAACTGTAGGATAAGAAAGGAATGATATGGAACAATAAGAATTATAGGGGAGTTTCACAGAATTATTTAGGGCAATATGAATGATATAGAACAATAGGAGGAGTTATAGACAAAGAGGAACAATGCTATTATGTACGTTGTAGGAACGGGTTATGTGGACTAATGGTTTTATTGGGAAAAATTTATATAGAGCAATAATAGGACGTATTGTATAGAGCAAGAGGTAGAGAATTTATATATTGAGCAGTCGGAGGACATTATGGTTGTGTGAGATGACTAATAGGAAAGAGAGGGTTATAGAGAAATTAGAGGAGGGAGAACACAAAATGTGCTATATACGTTTCTCTGTTCGTGTAACTCAATCACTTGGTGATATAGAGAAACTGAGGGCGTCATAAAGAGCTATTATGCAATAACGTTTCATGGAGCAATGATGGGACAATATCTTGGGTCTAGAGGGAGGTTAATTACAACAACTCTATAAAGCGATGCATGGTGTGTGGGGGTATAGTAATAATTAATTATATTCCTTTTTATGTGGTTTTGGTTGGGCTGCAAATGACCTGTGTTAGATATAACACACCTGATGAATGACCTAATTAATGGAAGGATTAATCATCTTAATGAGCATCTTATATGGTGTCGCTGGTCGATTTGTCTACGGGGATGTGTGTCAGCATCTCCATTCTCCTTTCCCAATGCATTTACGGACATCACTAGGGCTGTATGCTCCACACCCCAGGACTTCTGTCTCGTTAGAGACCACCCATCACCTAAAATCTTTAAATAGTGAATAAAATAAATATATATGGATATTATAGGAAAAACAGCCGTATGTGCTTTTAAAAGTGTTAGAAGTAAACAGGTCCCGTGATCAGCAGATTGGGAGCAGTTCTTGCGATGCCATTGGAGAAAGGTCATGTGATCAGATTGGCTTAGCACAGGACTCTAACACCGTCTGCGCTGTTTGCTACGATGATCCGCTATAGAAAAGAAAGCTATATGACGGCGCTCGGAGCATTTGGAAACGGACTTCCCTCTCTAATGGAAGTAAAAAGTTGGGTAATGACATGGGTGTGGCCCGAGTAAACACAAGACAAAATTTTTAACTGTAATAAATTATTTATATTAATATTGTCGTTGACTTGTAAGGAGCCACAGCGGTCCTCAGCGCCGGACAGTAAGGAAAGTGGTAAATGTGTAAAATATGGACATATAAAGATAGACATAATGGTTGAAATTCAACTGGCCGCGTTACTGACGAAAGTAACGCGACTTTCGCACTATTATAGTTACTACGGTAATAGTGCACATTATTACCGTTAGTATGGTAATATTTAACGCTGATTTCTGCTCGCGGTTCCCTGAGACGCGAGGAGAGATCCAAGTTAAAATGACCTTATTAACAGTGCGGCGGCTGCGTTACTTTGGACAGTAACGCGGCCAATTGAATTCCCCCCAATAAATGTAGACTTGACAACAAGGGGTAGAAAAGGCCATGTGCGACTCAGGATGGAGATTGGGACAGTTGTGTGGGTGTACTAGTGTCGATAGAATGGGTGGGAGTAGGGTAGACTCTAATGAAGAGATGGGTGTTTGAGAATGCGTTTAATAATTTGAAGACTGGGGGGAGAATCTGTTTGGGTGTGGTGGGGAATTCCATAGTTGGGTAGTGGCACGGGAGAAATCTTGTAGGTGGGGATGAAAGGTGACTGTAAAAAAATAGAGAGGTGTTTTGCTTGGGTTAGTAAAGGGTGTGTTACCCAA
Organism: Mixophyes fleayi; assembly: GCF_038048845.1. Classification (NCBI taxonomy): domain Eukaryota; kingdom Metazoa; phylum Chordata; class Amphibia; order Anura; family Limnodynastidae; genus Mixophyes; species Mixophyes fleayi. The sequence goes on along the minus strand of NC_134412.1, from coordinate 16,760,333 downwards.
TATTTCGAAGGTTGAGGACTGCAAGAGACACTGGATTTGAAGACACAGCGGCACTGAACTTGGGAAAATTGTGGTGTTGTTGACATTGGGATATATTTGAGGAGAGGTGGTGGGAGGAAGGCCGATAATAAGCTCTGTTTTTGGGTATATTGAGCCTTAGGTAGTGTTGGGATAACCATGTTGGTATAGCAGAGAGACAGTTGGTTACACAAGCTAGGAGAGCAGAGGTAGATTTGAGCGTCATCAGTATAGAGATGGTATTGGAGTCCAAAGAAGTGAAATACTTCACCAAGAGAAGAGGTGTAAAGTGAAAAGAGCAGAAGGCTGACAACAGAGCCTTGCAGGAACCCAAAAGATAAAGTAGTGAGAAGGATGTACCAGGAGTAGACACATTGAAGAAGCGATTGGATCAGTTGTAGGTGAACCAGGAGAGAAATGTGTCACAGAGGACATTAGAATGAAGGGTATGCAAGACCCAGCAAGCAACGGTGTCGAAAATGGCAGCATATGGAGAAGTCAGTCTGTAAGGAAATCATTGATCATATTTGTGAGGGCGTTCTCATTGGAATGTTGGGGCGGAAGCCAGTTTCAGAGTGAGCCTTAAAGACTTAGTAGTTTTCCTGTGATAGTTCTCTCCTGGTCACAATACAGGAAGTCGCAATAACACAACTGACTGCTGTGAATAGGTAATTTTGACCAATTGCAGGGGACCATAGACCTGTCACATGGACACATTAATGCAAAGGTACGAAGGAATCACCAGATTATTATAATAAATTAATATCCAAGGACCTGAGACGAGCGAGCTGTACATTATGTGGTACCAGGTTCAATTTAAGCCCTTATGTCAACAACAATTATCCTATTCTATCTTTCTTTGTCTCCCCTAATAATTAGCTATACATTTTATTGCTTCTTATTCCTTACACCTATTTTCTTCTTATTAATTCAATCAATCTTCCAGTTCCTTGTCTGTTGTAGGACATATAACCTAATGTACACCATCGTTTCCTGTGTGTGTCCTGTGCCGCATCCTATTTTAATGTTGGTGTACTCTATTATGATCTTGTGTACCATCTGCACTTAGTTCTATTTCAACTATAAAAAATTACTCTTTTAATTCACAATTAGAATGTTTGGCAATGTCTGTACCTGTACGTCACATTTAGAAACAGGGGAAGACCATGAGTTGACCTTTCAACTTCGGATATCATAAAACAGAGTGACATATGCTTATTAAGACATTGTTAATGATGATATCTCCCATCTAATGCATGACAAGAAGATGGCTGGATCCCTTTACAGAAAAATAAAACTGATTGCAGAAGTTCAGAGTTTGATCGTAACTCCAATCCTTTCCTTTTTCTGCACAAGGAATCAGCCATGTTTTTGTAACAGAACACGGCTGGTACATATTGCTTCACCAGCTATGTCTGCTGGAGAGTGACATGACTGTATGTGAATTACCAATTGCTTTAAGAACACACTGCACTACGTATGTTACCCTTCTCTTGTATATCTTAGACCTAGTGCATGTCATGGAGTGTTGTCGACTGTCTTTGTTTAGTTATAGTCATCTAGGAGGGGGTAGTTATAGAGCAAAGGAAAATGTGGGTCGGAAGGAAACTGGGTGTAGTAATTACAGTATAACTATGTTGGGGGATAGGGTGCAAGCACATATTAGTGATACTTTTCACATTGAAGAGAACGTACCTGAGCTTAGTGAAAGCGTTGGTTGCCGGGTTAATATTATAAAGGAGTTTGGCAGGTGGTGGCAGTGACCAGTATGTACAATGGGGCAGAGTTTGACAGGTGGAGCAGTGACCTCTATGTACAATGGGGCAGAGTTTGACAGGTGGGGCAGTGACCACTATATACAATGGGGCAGAGTTTGACAGGTGGGGCAGTGACCACTATGTACAATGGGGCAGAGTTTGACAGGTGGGGCAGTGACCACTATGTACAATGGGGCAGAGTTTGACAGGTGGGGGCAGTGACCACTATGTACAATGGGGCAGAGTTTGACAGATGGGGCAGTGACCACTATGTACAATGGGGCAAAGATTGACAGGTGGGGCAGTGACCACTATGCACAATGGGGCAGAGTTTGACAGGTGGGGCAGTGACTACTATGTATAATGGGGCAGAGTTTGACAGGTGGGGCAGTGACCACTATGTACAATGGGGCAGAGTTTGACAGGTGGGGCAGTGACCACTATGTACAATGGGGTAGAGTTTGACAGGTGGGGCAGTGACCACTATACAATGGGGCAGAGTTTGACAGGTGGGGGCAGTGACCACTATGTACAATGGGGCAGAGTTTGACAGGTGGGGCAGTGACCACTATGTACAATGGGGCAAAGATTGACAGGTGGGGCAGTGACCACTATGTACAATGGGGCAGTGACTACTATGTATAATGGGGCAGAGTTTGACAGGTGGGGCAGTGACCACTATGTACAATGGGGCAGAGTTTGACAGGTGGGGCAGTGACCACTATGTACAATGGGGCAGATTTTGACAGATGGGGCAGTGACCACTATGTACAATGGGGCAGAGATTGACAGGTGGGGCAGTGACCACTATGTATAATGGGGCAGAGTTTGACAGGTGGGGCAGTGACCACTATGTACAATGGGCAGAGTTTGACAGGTGGGAGAAGTGACCACTATGTACAATGGGGCAGAGTTTGACAGGTGGGAGCAGAGACCACTATGTACAATGGGGCAGAGTTTGACAGGTGGAGCAGTGACCACTATGTACAATGGGGCAGAGTTTGACAGGCGGGGCAGTGACCACTATGTACAATGGGGCAGAGTTTGACAGGTGGGGCAGTGACCACTATGTACAATGGGGCAGAGTTTGACAGGTGGGGCAGTGACCACTATGTACAATGGGGCAGAGTTTGACAGGTGGGGCAGTGACCACTATGTACAATGGGGCAAAGTTTGACAGATGGGGCAGTGACCACTATGTACAATGGGGCAGAGATTGACAGGTGGGGTAGTGACCACTATGTACAATGGGGCAGAGATTGACAGGTGGGGCAGTGACTACTATGTATAATGGGGCAGAGTTTGACAGATGGGGCAGTGACCACTATGTACAATGGGGCAGAGATTGACAGGTGGGGCAGTGACCACTATGTACAATGGGGCAGAGTTTGACAGATGGGGCAGTGACCACTATGTACAATGGGGCAGAGATTGACAGGTGGGGCAGTGACCACTATGTATAATGGGGCAGAGTTTGACAGGTGGGGCAGTGACCACTATGTACAATGGGCAGAGTTTGACAGGTGGGAGAAGTGACCAATATGTACAGTGGGGCAGAGTTTGACAGGTGGGAGCAGAGACCACTATGTACAATGGGGCAGAGTTTGACAGGTGGGGGCAAAGACCACTATGTACAATGGGTCAGAGTTTGACAGGTGGGGGCAGTGACCACTATGTACAGTGGGGCAGAGTTTGACAGGTGGGGGCAAATACCACTATGTACAATGGGGCAGAGTTTCACAGGTGGGGGCAGAGACCACTATGTACAATGGACAAAGTTTGACAGGTGGGGCAGTGACCACTATGTACAGTGGGGCAGAGTTTGACAGGTGGGGGCAGTCGCCACTATGTACAGTGGGGCAGAGTTTGACAGGTGGGGCAGTGACCACTATGTACAGTGGGGCAGAGTTTGACAGATGGGGCAGTGACCACTATGTACAATGGGGCAAAGATTGACAGGTGGGGCAGTGACCACTATGCACAATGGGGCAGTGACTACTATGTATAATGGGGCAGAGTTTGACAGGTGGGGCAGTGACCACTATGTACAATGGGGCAGAGTTTGACAGGTGGGGCAGTGACCACTATGTACAATGGGGCAGAGTTTGACAGGTGGGGCAGTGACCACTATACAATGGGGCAGAGTTTGACAGGTGGGGGCAGTGACCACTATGTACAATGGGGCAGAGTTTGACAGGTGGGGCAGTGACCACTATGTACAATGGGGCAAAGATTGACAGGTGGGGCAGTGACCACTATGTACAATGGGGCAGTGACTACTATGTATAATGGGGCAGAGTTTGACAGGTGGGGCAGTGACCACTATGTACAATGGGGCAGAGATTGACAGGTGGGGCAGTGACCACTATGTATAATGGGGCAGAGTTTGACAGGTGGGGCAGGGACCACTATGTACAATGGGCAGAGTTTGACAGGTGAGAGAAGTGACCACTATGTACAATGGGGCAGAGTTTGACAGGTGGGGGCAGAGACCACTATGTACAATGGGGCAGAGTTTGACAGGTGGGAGCAGAGACCACTATGTACAATGGGGCAGAGTTTGACAGGTGGAGCAGTGACCACTATGTACAATGGGGCAGAGTTTGACAGGTGGGGCAGTGACCACTATGTACAATGGGGCAGAGTTTGACAGGTGGGGGCAGTGACCACTATGTACAGTGGGGCAGATTTTGACAAGTGGGGGCAGTGACCACTTTGTACAATGGGGCAGAGTTTGACAAGTGGGGACAATGACCACTATGTACAGTGGGGCAGTGTTTGACAGGTGGGGCAGTGACCACTATGTACAGTGGGGCAGAGTTTGACAGGTGGGAGCAGTGACCACTATGTACAGTGGGGCAGAGTTTGACAGATGGGGCAGTGACCACTTTGTACAATGGGGCAGAGTTTGACAAGTGGGGACAATGACCACTATGTACAGTGGGGCAGTGTTTGACAGGTGGGGCAGTGACCACTTTGTACAATGGGGCAGAGTTTGACAAGTGGGGGCAGTGACTACTATGTACAGTGGGGCAGAGTTTGACAGGTGGGAGCAGAGACCACTATGTACAATGGGGCAGAGTTTGACAGGTGGAGCAGTGACCATTATGTACAATGGGGCAGAGTTTCACAGGTGGGGCAGTGACCACTATGTACAATGGGCAGAGTTTGACAGGTGGGAGAAGTGACCAATATGTACAGTGGGGCAGAGTTTGACAGGTGGGGGCATTGACCACTATGTACAATGGGGCAGAGTTTGACAGGTGGGGGCAGAGACCACTATGTACAATGGGGCAGAGTTTGACAGGTGGGGGCAAAGACCACTATGTACAATGGGTCAGAGTTTGACAGGTGGGGGCAGTGACCACTATGTACAGTGGGGCAGAGTTTGACAGGTGGGGGCAAAGACCACTATGTACAATGGGGCAGAGTTTCACAGGTGGGGGCAGAGACCACTATGTACAATGGACAAAGTTTGACAGGTGGGGCAGTGACCACTATGTACAGTGGGGCAGAGTTTGACAGGTGGGGGCAGTCGCCACTATGTACAGTGGGGCAGAGTTTGACAGGTGGGGCAGTGACCACTATGTACAGTGGGGCAGAGTTTGACAAGTGGGGCAGTGACCACTATGTACAGTGGGGCAGAGTTTGACAGGTGGGGGCAGTGAACATTATGTACAGTGGGGCAGATTTTGACAGGAGGGGGCAGTGACCACTTTGTACAATGGGGCAGAGTTTGACAAGTGGGGACAATGACCACTATGTACAGTGGGGCAGTGTTTGACAGGTGGGGCAGTGACCACTATGTACAGTGGGGCAGAGTTTGACAGGTGGGGGCAGTGACCACTATATACAGTGGGGCAGATTTTGACAGGAGGGGGCAGTGACCACTTTGTACAATGGGGCAGAGTTTGACAAGTGGGGACAATGACCACTATGTACAGTGGGGCAGTGTTTGACAGGTGGGGCAGTGACCACTATGTACAGTGGGGCAGAGTTTGACAGGTGGGTGCAGTGACCACTTTGTACAATGGGGCAGAGTTTGACAAGTGGGGACAGTGACCACTATGTACAATTGGGAGTTTGGCAGAACTTCAGGATTTATGGAGGAATTATTTCTATGAATACTGAAGATGAGAATGGCTACTGAGTGGACAAGGGACCTGAGATATACGAGTAGAGTGATAAAGATGTCATTAACTGTAAAGTGTGAATGAATAGAGCAGTGATTGGAGTAGGTTTTGTAAAATTGTAATTGTGAGATTAGAACAGGAAAGACATTGATATAAGGAGATCTTTTCTCTGTTCACAATTCAGCCCTCAGAATGTTCACAATGTGAAGGACATCACTGGGAGATTGGATGTCTTCAGTGGGACGAGGCCGGCACATAGAACACATTTCTCTGTAGAACTACTGTCATGCATTAACCCAGTATTTAGTCTTACCCATGATGAACCAAGTCAGTCTAGGTTACAAGACCTAGTGGCTAAACTGTGGCCTCTGTAAGATACATTTCTCCTGGATGTAGACCAAACATAATACACACAACACATACAGCTTCCATTTATTATTTTCTACATTTAACAAAAGTGCAGTCTTCCCCACTATATAGAGAACACATTCCTTTATACCTGTATTACTCATATATCCTACACCTACATCTTATATATAACACACACCCCAAGGCTGTAATACTCCATTCTATAGTAGCTGGACTGAAACTTAGGTTAGATAATTATTTGTGCTGAACAATTATAAAACTATAAGATTTTACCATATGGCCTATGTACATACATTGGCCAGCCTGGCAAGGTGGCGTAACACACGTCACTCTATACCCAGGACACGTGGGTCATTCTGCTCATGGGATCGATGTGTGTTTTGAGTAAGATTCTAATTAAGGGCTAGATTTACTAAGCTGCGGGTTTGAAAGAGTGCAGATGTTGCCTATAGCAACCAATCAGATTATAGCTGTCATTTTGTAGAAAGTACTAAATAAATGAAAGCTAGAATCTGATTGGTTGCTATAGGCAACATCCCCACTTTTCCAAACCCGCAGTTTAGTAAATCTAGCCCTAAGAGTCTGAGATTATTGCAGATTCATAGAGAGTTTTACATTTATTACATAGGCTCAAATTTAAATGTCTAGGGCAATTCTGCATTAAAAAAATTAAGTGTATCAGGTTTAACGGATCCCTCCCACAGGATTTTAACACTGCTGTAGTTTGTTATAGAAAACGGGAAGCAAAATGTGTATATATTTTGTCACAGGTGTTTAAAGTGATAATATGTTAATGGTTCAAGATTGTATCAGAAGCTGCCATGCATTATATGAGTAAATCAATGCAATAAATGTACTGCAATGCTAAGCTGCGAGTATACTTGTGGCACGTGTGGGATTTGTGTCTCTGGCAGTATGGAGAGAGGGGCACGGGGACATGGGGCAGTGTGTGTCATTGTGGGGGCATCTCGCAGCTTCTACCCCCCTCTGTTCTCCTAGTCCCCCCCCCCCCCCCTTTGTGCCTCTCTCCCTCGGGACGTAGCTCTAATAATGTGTTTGATCGACTGGCGGGCGGCGAGCGCACGATTATTGTCTTGTAGGGAGTCAAAAGTATTGATCTTGCGAGAAATATGAGTGTGTGAAATGGAGTCAGTGTGTCAGTTACAATCAGCACAGACCCGGGGGAGCGAGCGAGGAGGAGAGAAAGCCAGAGAGCAAAATAGAGAGAGTCAAATAGAGAAAATAAGAGAAGGCAAAGGAAAGAATGGAGCAGACAAATTAGGCTCGTCTCCCCGACACCACAAATGGTGACTTCCTTTTTTTCCCTCTGCGTTCTCTTTGTGCTTTTTATATGACGGGATTTCTCCCTCGCTTTTCACGTTCTGTCTATGGTGATTTCCTGTCCTGCACTCGGGTGAGATCTCCCTCATCGTCTACAGTCCCTTTCCTGGACCCCTGTCCCCTCTATCACTGTCATGCTCTTCCTTTACTTTCCTTGACGCTTGTTTCCTGCGAGCTTTGTGCTCTGTCTTGTAATCTCCTTTTTGAAAAACTAAAACCATACCTTGTACTACTCTTATATTCTACCCAGGGACATCTTTGGTCCCTGTAGCAACAGAGATCACCCCAATAAGATCCCTATCACCAGCTCTATTACACATTCCCATTGTCACCTACACACCACAGACAACCCTATTGTCTGCACCATCACCAGTGACAGTAACACCAACAGTCATCCGTCGGTTCCCGCAGGGCCTATTCCACCTCCAGGCCTGGTCGTTACTGTCTGTCCTATATCTAGGCACTCTTTAAGCTGTCTCTGAACTCTCTGCATTCTCTCAGTCTGTGTTGGCTGTCTCTATGCTGTCCCGCCGACAGGTTTGTTCCTTCTCTAGGCAAGAATGTATTTATGATTGTATGTTTTGGTTAAAATAAAGAGTCTTCATGTAGGCAGGGTGGACGATGGGATATTGTTACAGTTAAAGACCAAAAAAATGCAAAACCATGCACATGGGTCTGAAAAACACAACGTCAGAGTATAGTACCAATGACACTAAAATATCTACGGAGGAAGACAGGGGTCTAGTAGTCGGTATTTCAGATGAAGATAAGCTAGCAATGTGAGAAGCCCATTAGGAAGACCAGTCGGATACGAGGTTGTATAGGGAGAGGAATTAGGAGCAGAAAGAGAGAGGTGATGCCACTATGTAGGTCATTAGTCCGACCTGGCCTAGAACGCTGTTTCTGGAGGCCAAATATTCCAAAGGACATAAATAAATGATATATTGTGCAATGAAGGGCAACTAAATTGGTGCATGGTCTAAATCACAAACCCAGCTTGGACGAACTTAAGGACCTAAACATGCAGATAGCCCTGAGCAGAACAGGGAGAGAGGGATAGGATGGAGGGTATGAATATATTAAGGGTATTAATAATAGGAAGCAGATATTCTTCAATGAAAAAGGTTTATTACAACTAGAGGACATACACGGAAACTGGTTGGTAGTAGGTTTGGGGTAAATTAGTGAAAAAATGAATTTACCAAAAGGGTAGGGGGTACGTGGAATAGTCTCCCAACATAGGTGGTAGAGGTTAATACAGTGGGGGAATCAAAGGTCTGAAGGTTTGAGTGTATTACGGATGACGGAGTATCAGACTAGATGGTTCTTATCTACCATCCAACTCTATGTTTATAAATGTGCAAATGAATAAATACATAGGTATTTTCTGTCTGAATTTTAAGAAACTGTAAAGGTCATTTGTAAAACTTAAAAAGTGCAAACTGGTTTGCTTATTGCACAAACGCACCTCCTTGTTTGCGTAGCGCGTTTCAGTGGTGCACGCCCCCCGCAGAAAATCAATCCCTGTGCTTAGCTTTACATTTTTATCTTAAATAAGTTGAATATGTGGAGTCAAAGCTACAACTATAAATAGGAAACAGAGGCTGACAAATACTGTTAAATAATAATGATTCGGCTCCTGTATGCTCTAGTTGTCTTTCACAGACAGATTACCAGCAATGCATTGCAAAACAGTGTATATGCCGAAACACAGGGAGCAATCTGGCAACATGCAGAGAGGTATAATAGCATGCAGTGCAGTATAATAACACCAAGACTGATACAATACAATGCACTGTAACCGAAGGACATACATAGTGATATGACAGCATGCAGAAACACTGAAAGCCACGAACTGTGATTCAATAATCAGAGGAGTGATCTAATGACATGTAGGAAGCATTATTTCATCTCATTGTCCTATCATACCATGTAGACTGATATGATAACATGTAGATAGATATATTCAGGGTACGGTGCAGAACTGTAATATTCAGGTATAAAATAAAATGTAAACAGTGTTGTATAATATGTACTACATACTCCCACAGGGCTGAGCATAACAGGTGCTTATACATATATCATCATCATCAATTATTTATATAGCGCCAGTATATATATATATATATATATAAATATATATATATACACACACACACATATATATCTATATGTGTGTTTATTTCTGCAACTTAATAAAAAATAATTTGAATTATTTATCATTATGACAGTACTAAAATTCACTGATAATGATTAAGTACCTATCAGCTACACACAGTGGACCTCGCCTATGACAGGTCAGGACTAGCTACAACATCTGGCAGATTTCTGTATCGAAAACTTTGTTTTCTATTCCTTCCTTCTCCGCCGATCTCTTGGGATGGGACGAATTGTACATATTTGAAGGACCATCACCATACAATAAGCTTTGTGGATCATTTTGAAAAAAAAAAAAGAAAAGTTTAGATTGAATAATCGGCCTTTAATGCTTTGTTCTCCATGACAAAATATTTAGCAAAGTCATTTCTTTTTAGCCTCAATAATGATTTGGGGTTATAATAAATAATTAATTTTTTAATCAAGCCTTCTTGTGGAATCTGATATCACACATTGATAGTTCACCTGGTTTTATGCCCAACATTTAGGGACTCTCCTATTTTGAGCAGTGTAACCATTTCCTGTACAGGTTTCAGGCTTGGCTAACCTGTGGCACCTCAGGTGTTGTGAAACTACAAGCCCCAGCATGCTTTGCCAATATATAGCAACTTATTTCTGGTAGGGTATGCTGGGACTTGTAGTTTCACAAACCCCTGGAGTGCCACAGGTTAGCCAAGCCTGATTTTGGACAATTAAGGTAAAACACACATTATCTTTCTCCGCCAAACTCTGGCTTTGAAATGCGTCCCATAAAATTTATATGATGATACCAGCAGGTAGACTTACTAAAGATTCTAAAAGGAAAAGTGGAGGTGTTGCCCATAGCCACCAATCAGATTCTTGCTATCATTTTGTAGATTGTACTAGATAAATGATAGCTAGATTCTGATTGGTTGCTATGGGCAACACCTCCACTGTTCGATAAAAGGTTTGATAAATGTACCCCCAAGTCCTTTAGTGGAGTGGAAATGGCTGCGTGCCCTGCAGAGTACCTTGATGTGTAAGCCCCCATTCTGTGGCAGACACCTAGTCGCAGATTGAGGCGCACAGCGCCACCTAAAGGGTATTTGTGCTGCACTTCCAATATTCTTGGCAGCCGATCTATTCACCAGCCGCTAGGGCCTCACAACGTATTTGGCCATGAAGTGTCTGATTCCTAGTGAAGTAGCAGGCTGTATTCTCATGAATACCATTAAAATGTAAACAATACACATATAGATGACTACTGTACTACATATGCGTTCATTCCACGTAAACATACAGGGTCTGGTTCATTAAGGAATGTAAATACAGATACGTGTCGTATTTTGTGTAAAATCGCTCTGCACATGCCCAGAAACAAAACATGCGTCAGAGAACGCAGCAACGTCCAATTCATCTTCGAGCGCAGCGCAAAGGACATTTATGACTTCAGGGAGGGGACTGGGCGTATACACACAGTCAATGTGCACTAAGGGCGTGCCACGCTCGAGAGCACGCAGCAGCGTCTGATTGAAGCTTTGGGTCTTTCTCAGGTACGTGTTTTTCCCTTGTATCACTTGCACCAGCTACAGGTCGGGTGTAAGTGCCGATTACTAGTGATGACGGGTGTGTATGCATGATATAACATGTGTTTGCAATCAGGAGCAAATGTAAATGTATTTTATATTCATGAGACATTAAGAACATCATAATAAATGTATTTTATGCATCAAAAATAATAGAAAAAAATCTTTTTCTTTCCATTTTTTATGTTTTGGTCATTAATGACTGTGGACCTGATTCTTCAGGAACTTAGGCAAGAAGTTTCTTACGTCAGTCTCCTGGACAAAACCATGTTACAATTCAAGGGGTGCAAATTAGTATTCTGTTTTGCACATAAGTTAAATACTGGCTGTTTTTTCATGTAGCACACAAATACTTGATAGCTTATTTGTACACTGAAATTTAAAGTTGATATTTGTGTGCTACATGAGAAAACACAGTATTTAAATTATGTGCTTAATAGAAAACTAATTTTCACCCCTTGATTTTTAACATGGTTTTGCCCATGAGACTTAAGTAAGAAATTTCTTGCCTAAGTTCCTTAATGAATCAGGCCCTAAATTATTAGCAGGTGACATTAATTAAATAGTTTTTGTTTTTTTCTGTGCGTTCTTTTGTGACTTTATATTCCACATATGTATTGGACGTACCCTGCATTGTATTGTTTGTTACACCAGAGCGCACCTAGACTCGTATTCTTCACCAGACGTACCTTTACATCCGCTGCTTGTTGAATATGGACGTGCGTATCCCCGAATTACGTGCGTTCTTAAAAAAAAAAAAAAAAAAGCATAATACGTTAGTTTTCCAGGCCTTACTGAATCAGACCCACAGCGAGCGCACTGCTGTTCCCCCCACGTCACTGGGAGTATAGAGCTCAACAAACATTTGGATTGCACGGACCCTGGGGGAGGTGATGGCTCAGACAACCGCATGTTTCATCCATTTGGAAAGATGTGAAAAAAAAGTTACAATTCTGCAGCCACAGAGATCATTGATCCCTAAGATAAATGCAGAACGCTGAGTACACGGGTGTAGCAGGAACATGTAATGTACTCGCTGTGCTGTTGCCATGTGGTTTGTCCCGGCAAATGCTGTGTACTCCCCATTCTACGCACAACTCAAGACGTGTCATTAGTCCGTGGACTCAGATCCTTTCTGTACTTCCAATTATAAATCTGAGGCGTCGGGTTAAGTGACAGTTGTTTTGTGTCTGGATCGATCCTTCTAATTAGACAACATGTATTACGTAACATACAGGTGCAATTATTCCATTGATGGAGACAGATATGATACAGAAGATATCACTCCAGAAACATTTGACCGTTCTACATAGTAACTGTTAGCTTGTACTTCTATACTCTTGTGTTATTAATATAATACATTTATAAGCACCAGAAGAAATCCTAAGAGCGACGTATAAAGGACACAGCACATAATTCTGCCTCAGAATCTAAAGGCTAGATTTACTAAACTGCGAATTTGGAAAAGGGGAGAGGTTGCCTACAGCAACAAATCAGATTCTAGCTTTCATTTATTTAGTGCATTCTACAAAATGACAGCTAGAATCTGATTGGTTGCTATAGGCAACATCTCCACTTTTTCAAACCCGCAGTTTAGTAAATATACCCCTAAATGTCTTTATAACATGCCATACATGAGGGATAATAAGACTACTTGATAGGTGACAGGTAATAATGCCAAAGGCATTTATGGATGGTAAAAGTGAACCGTACTTTTGTGATGTCACACGCCAACTTTGGGGTTTTACAGGGGAGCGAGCGGATCTTCGCGCCAAGATGGTGGTGCCCTGTGATAGTTTGCACCTACAGATGGCAGAATCTGGGGAGATCGGTGGCATGTCTTGCAGAGAACAGATTAGATGCATTAATGCGCCTAAATCATATTATGACATGTAATGTCAAGATTTTGTTTTGCGGGATGAGATTATTTAAATTAGATGAAGGCACATTTAGAAGGATTTTTCCTGCTCGGCAATGGTGGGGGGTCAACCGTTTTGTCTTTGACAAATAATTTGAATTTTTAGGGCTTGTCCCCATACTTTTAGTGGGATTTATTTTGTAGGTGGCAGTTGCCTTTTTGCCGGAAATACTATTCCTAGTTGCAGTTTGACCTGTTCATAAAAAACTTCTACACAGAAAATAAAGACAGCCAATTCACTCCCTTGATAAATTGAAATGTATGACATTAATGAGGATAAGCCAAACAGTATTTTAGGAGAAGACAGAAATGTGGAAATGAGTCGAGTCGTTTTAAAATGGAAATAGATTGGACTTTGTTGTGATATATATATAGTTTCCACAATGTGGCTGGGTTTATATTCAAATCTAGGCGCAGGGCCATCTTAACAACATTATGGGCCCCCGGGCAAAGCAGTGCACCGGGGCCCCTACATACATATAGATATATATATAGATATAGATGTATAGAGATACAGATATAGATATAGAGATAGAGATAGATAGATGTACTTGCTCAGTGACCCTTGAAGGTTTTTTTTGCAGGTTTTTTCTTTTGCAGGATTATTTATTCTAATTAAGAGCCCTGTCTATGGGGCCCCTTTGCCCGTGGGGCCCCCGGGCACCTGCCCATCGTGCCCAATGGAAAAGATGGCCCTGTCTAGGCGCATTCTGATTTTATGGGGTAGAGTTTTGAAAGACTGCGCAGTGTGTTGTATACTGTCTGCTGTGTGTTTCTATAGGGTATATTTACTAAACTGCGGGTTAAAAAATGTGGAGATGTCACCTATAGCAACCAATCAGATTCTAGCTGTCATTTTGTAGAATTTACTTAATAAATGACAGCTAGAATCTGATTGGTTGCTATAGGCAACATCTCCACTTTATCTAACCCGCAGTTTAGTAACTATATACCCCTAGGGGTTTGTTACATGTATGTGGCTTTATAATACTGGGCCTAATTCAAGTCTGAACGCCACTTGCAGTTTAAAAAAAAAAAAAAGAATACGGAACTTGGGCGGAATTCCGAGCGGATCTCGAGATGTGTTACTATATGACTGGTGGGTGTAAGTGCGTTCTGCCTAAACGTTACTTGCCGTATGTAGACAGACAGGACAGACTGCAGGATACGTACATGTGTACGTGCCATTTAAATTCCCAGCAGAAAACAAGCAGAAAATATTTACCAAATAAATAAACAACAACACATAATATTATAATCATTTGTACAAATATGTGTTTTAAAAAAAAATGTATTTCATTTTTTGCATTACATACATAAATTAACATGTTCTTAATGTGAACTGTACACACAAACAATGCCTTTTTTTTTACTCTATGTTCTTTGCCTACAGGTGTTCTGTGCTAATGGAACACATACGTGTAGTTTTTAATAATATATAGCACGTAAATGGACTTACACCCGAACATAAATTAGGCCCAGTATGTGTATGTTCTTGTATGTCACATAGTGAGTCAGTAAGTTGAAAAGAGACACAGGTTATTTTAACCTTTCTTATGTTAGATTGTAAGTGTATACTCTATATGTCGTACTGTATGTCTTGCGTTTGTTTTCTTGAGTATTAGAGTCCGTATTCTGCAGCCTGTCAGTCTCAGATTGTAAAATGTGTCTTTGTATCCATTTAAATGGTGCATGAATCTGCTACATGTTGCATTGTGTCTTATGTGCTCCAGATATTGTCTTTTGTCTTCATGGATGTTGCCTCTTGTCTGTAACCACGACCTTGTTACATTCTGTTTGTCGTACTGCTTGTTACATTTGTATCTATGTCTTTGTGCACCATTGTTGCATCCCTGTGACCTGCTTGTTATATTATACTGTACGTACAAAGAAAGACAGAAAGGTGTGTATTAAAGTGAATAAAAGCAGATTCTGAGTCAATAACAAGGAATATAGCATAATAGAGGGAGGGGTGGTGAAGACAAACACTGGCACATCCAGCGAGAGATCAGTATGAAAGTGGCTGGTGGGTACCAGAGTCCTCATCTATTTCCAAAAAAATAAAATAAATAAAAAACTTAGGCTGGTCTACTAGTGCCCTCTGCTGGTCAATGCTGGCCTCGCATCGCTACGTTTGCCAATTAATATTTCCCATCATAACTGATTACACAGTGCAATAATTGTTGTACAAGCCATATTTTATATGTAGATTTTAATTATTTATGACTGTTTGGGTTCTTTTTTTGTCTTATAATTTAAACTTACATATAATATGTCATACATTAGGCAGATCTATGTGTGGATGACATATACATTTTAGTGTTCTTATGTCATTGTTCCCCCCCTAAATGTCATTATGCATGTAAGTGAATCCCAGTATCACATTCTATGCCTATATTTGTCATTATGTGCGTATATGAAGGGTCAGCTTCTCTCTTATGATTGGACAAAAGTGTCTCTATGGTAACCACTAGGATATAGTCACTGGGATGTCTGTAACGTCTTCAATAAAAGAGGGACCTGTGTGGACATTAAGTCACAATTTAAAATGACCCACCAGACCTGTGCAGAACAGCTAAATCCATTGTGTGCTGCGTGGAGCCCACTAGAGATCGCACAATTTAGAGGATTCATTGTGCACTGTTGTTTCACTGAATGGGTTGGTTTGATCATTTTAGTAGTCAGAAAAATTAATAAATCACATCCATTCAATAACGACAGAGATTGTGATATCAGGCACGGTACTGGGCAAAAACCGGAATATATATATATATATGGCTTGATACCCAATTGCTACTTATACTCAATAATTTCTCCGGATATTAATAATTTATCCGAATTGACGGACTCTACATTGACAATTTCTCCCAATGTTTTCAGGTTGTTGTTCCATTGTCATTTGTCTGAATTAAGCAGGAAACAAGCCACAGAAGGTCACTTATTAATGTGGATAATGACGGCGTCTCTGTACAAATGCCGTTTCTCTTTCTTCTGCTACGACATTCGAGTCTTATATTTTTTTGCATTTTTCCCTGTTCTCCGGGGCACAGTAGGATTTTGTTTTGCAGGGTGAGATATATTAATGAACTTCTAGGGGTGAGGATTGCACATTTAGGGCTGCTCCTGGTTTTAGACATAGTGAGTTTTGCACAGCGTGTTTGTATGCGCACATAAATCAATGTAATTGATGCATTAACTTGTACAAAAGTGACTAATGCAAGACAGTCCTAATACCTTGTTACTCACATATAGATCAGTGTTTTAGGGAAAACCGTTGTAAGTAATACGCGACTGATGTATAAGTGACACTAGACAGGACTTGGAAGTGACATTTTTAGACATGGAGCTATGATGGACTACAAGAACACGGAATGTTGTATGACGCCTCTGTGATGACACATATCAAACAATGGAACTTCTGCAGGACAAATGGCTGCATTTGTGTCAGTCTTACATATCTACCTGTAACAATCAGATTCTAGCTGTCATTTTGTAGAATGTACTAAATAAATGAAAGCTAGAATCTCATTGGTTGCTATAGGCAACATCTCCACTTTTTCAAACCCGCAGTTTAGTAAATCTACCCTCAAGGACACTTTCCTATAGGCAGATCCTGTATCTATAATATAAATGTCTAGTGGCGTGTGTTAGTCTGTCTGTGTGTGGAAAAAATAAAACCAAGCTGCAGCGCCACCTGCTGGGCGGAGTTATACACTGACCTACTAAATTCTTAGTGTGTGTGGAAAAATAAATTCAGAAAGGGCTGAAATTTGGTATACTAAGATGTTTTTAATTTGTTAATTTAATTTGTTAATTGTTGAAAGTGTTTATAAAGATTTTAAAAAAATATATATATATTTCTTGAAGGAGAAGTGACAGTTGGGAGTGGTTGGTGGTTGCCGGGGGTGACAGTGGGGAGTGGTTGGTGGTTGCCGAGGGTGACAGTGGGGAGTGGTTGGTGGTTGCCGGGGGTGACAGTTGGGAGTGGTTGGTGGTTGCCGGGGGTGACAGTGGGGAGTGGTTGGTGGTTGAGGCCTGGGCTATGACCCAAATGCATGACAAGAACCTTTTTAAGACCTTAAGTAGCTTGATTTGACTAGAATGCATGAGTATCATGCACGGGTTAACTTGTATTAAATCAAGATCTAACCGTAATAATTTCTGTGGATGCACGAGATATGTTTATAGTCTCTTCCTAACCAGACTCTAGAGCTGTGTGGCATAAGGCCCAAATTGGTAGGGCGTTGTGCCAACTTATAGATTTACCAATGTGGATGCTGCCTTCCATTCCAAGTGACACATGTGCCCATTTAATCACACGCAGTCTGTAATTATATCTCTGAAATGAACCGAGCCTAATTGGCTTGTTTGTATTGACTAGCAAGCTGATTGCAGGAGAACATGTGTGCAAGATTCCTTTTTTTTGTTCAGATATCGCTGTCACATGTGATGTCACCATGGCTTTCAGATTGGGGTTGAAGTGCACTTTTCACAAAATGTGTATATATATATATATATATATATATATATATAAATAATTATGCCTCGTACATTCCCTAATTTGGGCAAAATGAAGAGTCAACTACTGGAGAGGTACAGGAGGGCCACTAATGTATACACTGGGCCTAGGAGGAGTGTTCAGTCTCACACCTGAGAGTTTCCCAAATGATATCACCAATTATTCTGATATTATTTACAGGTATGTATCAATATATTAGCATCACTTCTACGTTATATACTATAAATGCACATAAAAGTAAAATTATAACATATATTTTACCATATCTGTTGATGAAACATTCCCTACAGTATATATTTCATGTTCTATCACATAGAACAGGCAGCGTGTCATTATGGAATGTTTCTGTGGTTTGAGGATACAGTTTGTGGGTTGGATAACTCTGTGGTAATATTCTAGCAGCTGCGGTGAAATGCAGGAATAATGTTCTCTGTTGAAGAGGCTGGTCTGTTTAGTTAAACACGTGTGGTTTAGTATAATGATGGACTTCTAGGATTAATTGCAACATTATTAGGATTATGCATTATGTATTTGGACCTAGATTGCCTCCTGTAGATTTTCTGTTTAAAGGGTATGGGTCTGGGTTAAAGTACAGGCTGCATGCTGCCTTCTGCGCAACGTAAATATCAGCAATCCATTTGCCCGGGAGAGAGCATATATATTGGGGCGCACTATGTGTATATGTCTCATGCTCACTCCGGGGTAGTCACAGACCCCATACCTCGTGGCTGTAGAGGGACTGTAGGAGAACTCAGCCCAGGAATGAGTATAACTCACACTGCCTATGTGTCATGCCCTCTCCCCGGTGGAGAGCGGATAGATGACGGGCTTTGGTTTTTTAACATGTTCAGAATAAAAATGGACCTTTTCAGACACCATAGGGTTAATTCCCCCCCGCCCCCAGAATATTTATATTAGAACTTTCCACCATGGCAAACAAGCGTACAAAATACAACATATGTATCATAAACATATAATAATTTAGTGATGCTAGATGTGTTTGTGAGTTGCTTGATGCTGGTTTAATCTGTCTGGGAAATACAAACAGAAAACATTATTTTACACCTGTTGTTTACTTTAATTTCAGCTAGTACGGGCTATGCAGTGATGGCTAACCTGTGACACTCCAGATGTTGTGAAACTACAAGCCCCAGCATGCTTTGCCAGCTATCAACTAGTTATCTATTTGCAAAGCATGCTGGGGCTTGTAGTTTCACAACACCTTGAGTGTCACAGGTTAGCTATCACTGGCCTATAGCTTTACATAAATTCTGCCATTATAAACAGATAAACATTACCAGATACATTTTGCTACTGTGCTCCATTATAGATTATAAGGGCTCTCTAACCAATAATATTTTCACTTTGTAGCAGGAAGAAATCTGGAAGATTTTTCTAATGAGATCTTTTGTATTCTTAGATAATGTTAAGTCATGTGTAAGGCGTGTTACCTCCATTGAGGTCTAGCATGTAAACATGGCTGCTCTTTAGAGTAAGAAGTCTGAGTGGTGATACTGTGCTCTTTGTGATGAGATGCTAAGCTCGCAGACTGATTAATGTGGTGGTATCTTGGTTTCTGTGGTGGGATTTGTGTCGCTGTGACAGGAAACTTATGTCTGTGGAGAGATTAATTCTCAGCCTCCGAGACGTTTTGTTCTCACACTGATTTTGAAGCCTGAAAGGGGACGAAGTGTCTGAAAGCAGCTTGTATGTGTGTGTGTTACCTGTCATCCTGACTGAGAGGGACAGTGTATGTGTATGTTGCCTGTCATCCTGACTGAGAGGGACAGTGTATGTGTGTGTCACCTGTCATCCTGACTGAGAGGGACAGTGTATGTGTGTGTGTTACCTGTCATCCTAACTGAGAGGGACAGTGTATGTGTGTGTTACCTGTCATCCTGACTGAGAGGGACAGTGTATGTGTGTGTTACCTGTCATCCTGACTGAGAGGGACAGTGTATGTGTGTGTTACCTGTCATCCTGACTGAGAGGGGCAGTGTATGTGTGTGTTACCTGTCATCCTGACTGAGAGGGACAGTGTATGTGTGTGTGTTACCTTTCATCCTGACTGAGAGGGACAGTGTATGTATGTGTGTTACCTGTCATCCTGACTGAGAGGGACAGTGTATGTGTGTGTGTTACCTGTCATCCTGACTGAGAGGGACAGTGTATGTGTGTGTGTTACCTTTCATCCTGACTGAGAGGGACAGTGTATGTATGTGTGTTACCTGTCATCCTGACTGAGAGGGACAGTGTATGTGTGTGTGTTACCTGTCATCCTGACTGAGAGGGACAGTGTATGTGTGTGTTACCTGTCATCCTGACTGAGAGGGACAGTGTATGTGTGTGTTACCTGTCATCCTGACTGAGAGGGACAGTGTATGTGTGTGTGTGTTACCTGTCATCCTGACTGAGAGGGACAGTGTATGTGTGTGTTACCTGTCATCCTGACTGAGAGGGACAGTGTATGTGTGTGTTACCTGTCATCCTGACTGAGAGGGACAGTGTATGTGTGTGTTACCTGTCATCCTGACTGAGAGGGACAGTGTATGTGTGTGTGTTACCTGTCATCCTGACTGAGAGGGACAGTGTATGTGTGTGTTACCTGTCATCCTGACTGAGAGGGACAGTGTATGTGTGTGTTACCTGTCATCCTGACTGAGAGGGACAGTGTATGTGTGTGTGTTACCTGTCATCCTGACTGAGTGGGACAGTGTATGTGTATGTTGCCTGTCATCCTGACTGAGAGGGACAGTGTATGTGTATGTTACCTGTCATCCTGACTGAGAGGGACAGTGTATGTGTGTGTTACCTGTCATCCTGACTGAGAGGGACAGTGTATGTGTGTGTGTTACCTGTCATCCTGACTGAGTGGGACAGTGTATGTGTATGTTGCCTGTCATCCTGACTGAGAGGGACAGTGTATGTGTATGTTACCTGTCATCCTGACTGAGAGGGACAGTGTATGTGTGTGTGTTACCTGTCATCCTGACTGAGAGGGACAGTGTATGTATGTGTCACCTGTCATCCTGACTGAGAGGGACAGTGTATGTGTGTGTTACCTGTCATCCTGACTGAGAGGGACAGTGTATGTGTGTGTGTTACCTGTCATCCTGACTGAGTGGGACAGTGTATGTGTATGTTGCCTGTCATCCTGACTGAGAGGGACAGTGTATGTGTATGTTACCTGTCATCCTGACTGAGAGGGACAGTGTATGTGTGTGTGTTACCTGTCATCCTGACTGAGAGGGACAGTGTATGTATGTGTCACCTGTCATCCTGACTGAGAGGGACAGTGTATGTGTGTGTTACCTGTCATCCTGACTGAGAGGGACAGTGTATTATGTGTGTGTGTCACCTGTCATCCTGACTGAGAGGGACAGTGTATGTGTGTGTTACCTGTCATCCTGACTGAGGGACAGTGTATGTGTGTGTTACCTGTCATCCTGACTGAGAGGGACAGTGTATGTGTGTGTGTTACCTGTCATCCTGACTGAGAGGGACAGTGTATGTGTATGTTACCTGTCATCCTGACTGAGAGGGACAGTGTATGTGTGTGTTACCTGTCATCCTGACTGAGAGGGACAGTGTATGTGTGTGTGTTACCTGTCATCCTGACTGAGTGGGACAGTGTATGTGTATGTTGCCTGTCATCCTGACTGAGAGGGACAGTGTATGTGTGTGTCACCTGTCATCCTGACTGAGAGGGACAGTGTATGTGTATGTTGCCTGTCATCCTGACTGAGAGGGACAGTGTATGTGTGTGTTACCTGTCATCCTGACTGAGAGGGACAGTGTATGTGTGTGTTACCTGTCATCCTGACTGAGAGGGACAGTGTATGTGTGTGTTACCTGTCATCCTGACTGAGAGGGACAGTGTATGTGTATGTTGCCTGTCATCCTGACTGAGAGGGACAGTGTATGTGTATGTTGCCTGTCATCCTGACTGAGAGGGGCAGTGTATGTGTGTGTGTTACCTGTCATCCTGACTGAGAGGGACAGTGTATGTGTGTGTTACCTGTCATCCTGACTGAGAGGGACAGTGTATGTGTGTGTTACCTGTCATCCTGACTGAGGGACAGTGTATGTGTGTGTTACCTGTCATCCTGACTGAGAGGGACAGTGTATGTGTGTGTTACCTGTCATCCTAACTTGAGAGGGACAGTGTATGTGTGTGTGTTACCTGTCATCCTAACTGAGAGGGACAGTGTATGTGTGTGTGTTACCTGTCATCCTGACTGAGAGGGACAGTGTATGTGTGTGTGTTACCTGTCATCCTGACTGAGAGGGACAGTGTATGTGTGTGTGTTACCTGTCATCCTGACTGAGAGGGACAATGTATGTGTGTGTTACCTGTCATCCTGACTGAGAGGGACAGTGTATGTGTGTGTTACCTGTCATCCTGACTGAGAGGGACAGTGTATGTGTGTGTTACCTGTCATCCTGACTGAGGGACAGTGTATGTGTGTGTTACCTGTCATCCTGACTGAGAGGGACAGTGTATGTGTGTGTTACCTGTCATCCTAACTGAGAGGGACAGTGTATGTGTGTGTGTTACCTGTCATCCTAACTGAGAGGGACAGTGTATGTGTGTGTGTTACCTGTCATCCTGACTGAGAGGGACAGTGTATGTGTGTGTGTTACCTGTCATCCTGACTGAGAGGGACAGTGTATGTGTGTGTGTTACCTGTCATCCTGACTGAGAGGGACAGTGTATGTGTGTGTTACCTGTCATCCTGACTGAGAGGGACAGTGTATGTGTGTGTTACCTGTCATCCTGACTGAGAGGGACAGTGTATGTGTGTGTTACCTGTCATCCTGACTGAGGGACAGTGTATGTGTGTGTTACCTGTCATCCTGACTGAGGGACAGTGTATGTGTGTGTTACCTGTCATCCTGACTGAGAGGGACAGTGTATGTGTGTGTTACCTGTCATCCTGACTGAGAGGGACAGTGTATGTGTGTGTTACCTGTCATCCTGACTGAGAGGGACAGTGTATGTGTGTGTTACCTGTCATCCTGACTGAGAGGGACAGTGTATGTGTGTGTTACCTGTCATCCTAACTGAGAGGGACAGTGTATGTGTGTGTGTTACCTGTCATCCTGACTGAGAGGGACAGTGTATGTGTGTGTGTTACCTGTCATCCTGACTGAGAGGGACAGTGTATGTGTGTGTTACCTGTCATCCTGACTGAGAGGGACAGTGTATGTGTGTGTTACCTGTCATCCTGACTGAGAGGGACAGTGTATGTGTGTGTTACCTGTCATCCTGACTGAGAGGGACAGTGTATGTGTGTGTTACCTGTCATTCTGACTGAGAGGAACAGTGTATGTGTGTGTTACCTGTCATCCTGACTGAGAGGAACAGTGTATGTGTGTGTTACCTGTCATCCTGACTGAGAGGGACAGTGTATGTGTGTGTTACCTGTGACTGAGAAGGACAGTGTATGTGTGTGTTACCTGTCATCCTGACTGAGAGGAACAGTGTATGTGTGTGTTACCTGTCATATTGATTGAAAGGGACAGTGTATGTGTGTGTTACCTGTCATCCTGACTGAGAGGAACAGTGTATGTGTGTGTTACCTGTCATCCTGACTGAGAGGGACAGTGTATGTGTGTGTTACCTGTGACTGAGAAGGACAGTGTATGTGTGTGTTACCTGTCATCCTGACTGAGAGGAACAGTGTATGTGTGTGTTACCTGTCATATTGATTGAAAGGGACAGGTCTTACAGTACTCAGTAATTACCTCTACAACCCATTACTGAATGAAAGAGGTCTGCAGTACCTGCCTAAATTGTACAGCTGGTAACATGCCCCGTTATTTTCTCTGCATGTGCAGAACACGGGCCATGTCACAGCAGCATTGTGTTGAGAGTGACAGATGCTGTTTGTGTCATCGTGCCACCCTGTGCGTGGGCCAGTCACTGTTATTGCAGGATGTGGTTTGAGGGACTGCCCCACGCTTCAACGCACACACTGCAGCTTTGCCATATAATCAAAGCTCTGTAACGCCCTACTTACTTCTTATAACCGTAAAACATAATAATTTATCGTAATAAACATGTGAATTATTTTGCTTACTTTGAAATATATAAAGGCAATTAGATCATCCCTTATCTCCAGGAATCACAAGGCATGTTTTAAATATCGCATGGCGGAAAGTTCTTTATTGTTTAATAATGTTTAGCGCTGATGAAGGATAATGCTGCCAGTCTGGTGTAAAAGAGGCTGGAGTCTGTCATTAGGGGCTTGGTTAAGGTGGTACAGGCAATGCGGCTGGTATAGTAAATGTTTATGGGATCATCCTGTAAGTCTGACTGTGTAATAATGTTTTCTATTACACATTCCTGCAATGTGGTGCAGAATCTTGAGCAGATAATATAAGC
This sequence comes from Mixophyes fleayi, assembly GCF_038048845.1. Lineage (NCBI taxonomy): Eukaryota > Metazoa > Chordata > Amphibia > Anura > Limnodynastidae > Mixophyes > Mixophyes fleayi. The sequence goes on along the minus strand of NC_134412.1, from coordinate 16,736,186 downwards.
TGCCTAAAGCACCATCACAAAGATTAGCCATGTAGGACTATTACAGCATATATATGATAGAAATGACCAAAATATTTAGGAAGATTATAGTAGAAATACTGCAAGTTATAATGAACTAGGGTAGGTTTATGTAGAAACTTCTGTAAATAATATGGTCACAGAACTGTCCAGTGACTTCTAATACCCAGGGAACGCACATGTTTTGTATTGTGGAAGCTTTATGTGTAGTTAGTTCAGGGAAAAAGATGTTATATCACCACCAACCCAGTTTATTGGCTTTGGAAAAAAAGTGTGAAAAGCAGGAACATAATATTGTCGCAAGGAAAATCCTGTGAATCAATGCATGGTATTAAAGGACCAGTCCACTTTTGTGAAAATACCGGTTTGCGCTGCTCAGTTATGACTGTTAATGTTGAGACCCCTTAAAAAATAATAACTCAGAGGTGGACGTTATATAATTAAAGGGACCAGGTTAATATTACGGGGTGAATTCACCCTATTTATACCTGGGATTATGTTCATTTGTTTCCCATACGTGATTGGAAGACATATGGTTATCAGTTATTTCTGTAAATATTTGAATTTGTTAATGTGCAGGGACAGTCCCTTTGCTTTCCTGTAATAGATAAAGAGCCAGATAGTGTATTGGAACAGTGCCTCCTAGTGGACACTGGTCAGACTGAATTACATGCATTAACCCCTAATTATACACTGCCACTTACACATAACTGTATGCTTGGACCTGGTAAGATGCTCTCTTATAATTATATACTTGGACCACGGGAGATGTAGCAATATGTAGCTACATACATAGACACACTGTGGTACACTTAGCCACAGCTGTATTATTGGACCATGGGAGATTCAGTATATATATATATACGTGAACCTAGTAAAACACATTTTAACATGTATGTATTCTTGGATAAGATGAAATGCATTTACCTGTAGCTGTATTCTTGCACAAGGGGAGATGCATGGACTCCAGCCCTGTGTCATTGGGAAAAGGAGAAATTCCTACTTTATGTAGCATTTCATTTAAGTCGAAATATTTGGATTAGAAAGCGTTAACAATTGAATAAGAAAACTGAAACGCTGCATTGAGAATCCGCTGTTCAGTGCAACTCTGCACAATGGCTGTTTCCTGTGCAGTTCAGTAATGTTAAACCTTTGCAGAGGAGAGTGCATCGCTGATTGAGGGATTAAGTACTTGAGTATGGTGGGGGGAGAGAGAGGGATGCTGAAAACACAGTAAGGCGGATATCATAAAACTGTGTGAGAGAAATAATGCAAAGCAGCATTGAGGATCTTGTCAATCATGGGTTAATGCAGTGAGCGTGGCAGATTTGGGGTTAACAGTGAGTGTGGGAGGGCTAGTTCCTACAAGCTGTCTCTCTCTCTCATTACTTTCTTGTATCCTTTGTGATCTCTGCTGGCTGGCAGCTCTCATCATGGTGATCTCTAATCATTGGGCAACAGGTGAGGAGAGGGCTGGAGAGGTTAATATGGACTGAGGGGTACGTGACACAATGCTGGAATGTAGCAGTAATCTACTGTGTATGAGGTCAAAGTGGCTGGGTCAGAGAACACAGGTTGCTGGTATATAAAACCATGTGTTATATAGTTTTCCAGCTGTTGTACAGCAACCAGGTCATGCTTGGACTTCTAGTTCCACAACAGCTGCCAAGGCAAAGTACGCTGACTTCAAAAATAGGAGGTGGGACGCTAAAGTTGCATGTGGAGGAACACAACAGAGAATTGCCGTTTATAAAGTGAGAGTGCTGTAATAATGAGTAGTGTGAAATGAAAGTGTGGGATATATGAGAATATCACATGTAATATACGAGGTGAAAAGTGTATGATACCTTCGTATGATAGCTGCAGTGTGGGAGTTTTCAGAACTCTGTTTTGAGAACCTGAAGAAGCGATTGAGTGGTATTGTATTGTAGTCAAGTGTGAAACTACAATCAAATCTGCGTGAACTTTGCAGTACAGCTAGACAGTATATATATATATATATATATATATATATATATATATATTTCACAGCTAAAGTTTAAATTGTTTGAGCTGACAATCCTACTGAGGACAACGGTACGTTACAAGTGACTATAACATTAAAACGAGCGTAAGCTCTTTTCCCATTCCATCATCAGCCCTGGAAGGATTGAATAAACTGGATAAAACAATTGCTTCCACTTTAAATATTTACATTATTATGAAGTTTTAGATTTGAAAATAAAAAAACTTGTCCCAACTCTGTAGACAGCATAAAAGCTAATATATATGGCGATCTGTGTTTGTGCTCTCAATGGTGTTTGGATTAATTTATGACTCTAAACTTCATGATGACCAGATGCCTCAATTTGTCCTCAATCACAATATAGGTGAGAATGCATAATCTCATTGAGAAGGGGTTGTTGACAATCTAGCAACAATGAATCTAAAGATCTTTTCATTGATTTGTACGCCTACAGAACATTCCTGATGGGGTAAAGTTGATATATTGAGCAAGAGGAGAAAAAAAACCCCAGATCATTTAAGTACTAGGCAATCACTTATCCTAACGATCTTCTCATGAAGCTATTTTCTGGTGTTAATTGTTCAAAAATAACCACACTGTGAGGAGACATCAGTGTGTGTAGACACGTTAACATTGTAGAAGACTAAAATGATTATTAGTAACATTCGTTTCCATAGTCGATCACTCTAATGAATTGTAATAATTAATCACATCGGATCGGTTTATATCAATGTGGTATTTGACAGTCATTTGATTATAATGTAAAATATATATAATGTATTGCTTTATATAGGCCCTTACAGTCTAAGGTACTTTTTGTGTCTGTGTAGTTGACCTTTGAATACGCCTTATGCTAAGCAGCACGTATGATAATACGTACTGGGGATTGTATCCTGCAACCACAACAAGACAAAACTGGGATATTGTTAAAACTGGGATATTGTTAAACTATAGTTTAAAAACAGGGACAGCTGGGAATGTCGACTTTAGTAGTTTTGCGCAGTACAATGGAAACTGAAGAAAGCTCGCTCCTTTTGGGAAACCTCTGCCCCCCTTAAATAGTAAAACAGTACCAATGATCGATATGGTTCTAAGGATGTGACACAAGTGTTGTGTATGTGTGGGCTATGTTTGTATTATGTGTGTGCTTTGTTGAGGTGTGTGCGCTGTTGTTGTAAAGCTGCTGTCTGTGTGAATGTAGAGTATGTATGTAACAACAATGTTGGTTAAGTGTTGTATTTTTAGTTTATTTCGGTAAATAGTCTGTTTAGCAGGGAAACCAGAAGCAGAAGTGAGAGTTCCCCCTCATTAACCTCCCTGACTCGATCAGCAATCCCCACAACCTGTCTCTCAATCTTCCGCACAGGGGGGTGCTTGTCGTAGCTGCAATCACCCATGCAGCAAAATATAGGGGACTAAATTAAAGATGCACCTTTGTTTCTTTTATAACGGCTTTGATGGATTATACAATAGTCATTAAAGTGCCAGTATTTGTCGTATGACCTGGACAAACATGAGCCTAGAACCCATATAGTATGATAGATAGGACAGTACACACTTCTATCTAGCTATTTGTATTGTTTTGCACACTATCTTCACTATGCATTATTCAGTGGCAGCCTGTCCATTTTTATTTTGTGCTTTTTCTATAGATTTGATTGTGTGGGGGAAAAGCAAACTGAAAAAACAGCAAGTAGGAAAAAGCATCAAAATGTAATTCCCCCCCCCCCCCCTCCACTAAGGAAAAAACATAACAAAATTGTGTGTACACATCTTTTCTGCTATTTCTTTCCTGCTGTTGCCCTGAATTTCCTCACTGTTCTTCTGCTTTGTGTTTATAATTAGATTAAAATTTAAAGACTCGGCAAATAAAAACCCAAAACCAAAAGGCTGATATTGTGCAGGAAGGGACATGAGTGTGTTCTGTGCCATAAATTAATGTGTGTGTGTTTTCTGTACTTCAAAAAAAAATAAAATATATATATATATATAAGCAGTGGTGGAAATGGTCTGGTATACTGTGGTATGCCATACCGCCACTTCTCCTACTGTCTTCATTGTAACACTATCACATTCCATTCATTTACATTGTCCGTACCGCCACTTCTAAATTTCCACCTCGACCCCTGTATATAACTAGGTCCTTAGCAGGGTTTCTCAGGTGCCTCATCAGGTAATGTCTGAGGAATGCCCTCAGTCATGGACAGGTGAATTACCTTATTTGACCGTGACAATAATTATCCCTCAGCTTCCCATGTGGTAACCTCACACAACATTACCTGTTGGTAATACTCGTGGGCCGGATGACAAACCTTGGTATATGTCAATCCAAGTATCTATGTATAAGTAGAGAGAGGCATTGAATGGTCAGGTTTATCTCTGTGTAAACTTCTTTTTTTGGTATTTTAATAAATTGCCAGTGACATTTAATCTGCACAGTTTGTACTGATTGCTATCTCTTTTTATAATATGTGTGTGTGTGTGCATATGTATGTATGTGTAGATCAGTGGTTCCCAAACTTTCTCAGTTCAAGGCACCCTTAGGGTCACCATAATTTTTGCAAGGCACCCCTAAGCCAAAATAATTCTCGGATAGTCCCGTTTTTTAAGTATTTGGATCAAAATAACGTAAAAAGTATTTAGACCCCGTCACCATATTGCACTGCACCCCCGTCACCATATCGCACTGCACCCCCGTCACCATATCGCACTGCACCCCTGTCACCATATCGCACTGCACTCCCTTCAGCATATCGCACTGCGCCCCTTCTGATTTTCACCCTCTGAAACCAATATTCATGAGCGTTCAATAGCAACTCTTTTAATGAATATTGCTTCAGCCCACCAAATCTTCGGCCCCAATGTATGCAGACGGTCTCATTTCATTTTATGGCGCTGAAAAAATCTCTACGGTTGTCCAAGATAAAATAGTTTTTATAGCATAATTACTGTCCATGTAATGAAATATGTTTAGTGCATCTGAGGATATACTTATATCAGCCTATTTCCGTGTTCTGATTTGTCTTCTCCCTTTCTGTCTTCCAGAAATAAGAATGTCTAAACCGGGGCATCTCGGAAAATTGCACTCAGAAGGTGGTGTAGCAGGTAATAACCGGTATTGTTTGTGTGTGAACTTGACAGATAAAGGTGATTGTTTCCTGCATGTGATAGTTTCAGACTATAAAGCGCGCAGCCGTTTCATTCATTTTAATCAATCTAACTCATGAATGATCTTATCATTGAACAATTTGTACACACATAGGGGGAGATTCAATTAGCCAGGAGGTCCCGTAGGAATCTTGCAGGAGGTGTCTCCGCAGGATGTTTCTGTCAATAATCTCTCCTCATTTGCCATCGCATCTCATACATTTAATCTGTTCCACAGAACAATTTAAATGTAATATATTTGAGATTGTTCACATGGGAAGAAAATAGATATTCTAATTATGATTGTTCACCGTCTACCAGCATGACCAAAACTATCAAACTATGATCACACAGTTTCATATTATTCTTGTACCACATGTGTAGTGATAATTCTGCGGCCTCACTGAAAAGGATTGTATTGCAAATAGAATTGGTATGGGCACTTTTAGGATAAGGGAACTACATTGTTTTTGCCCAAATATCATGGATATCCAGCCCTTACATAATGCAATATAGACAATCATAGTAGGCACATGTGATTGTTCAATAGTGGCAATAATTGGTTAAGTATAGAAAATGAGCAAAAAATGTAATGCATATAGAATGGAGCCAATAGAGAGGTAATAAATCACACAACATTAAATATGTAAAGGAATAGAATACTGAAAAAAACATTCAATAATAAAATAAAATGTAGAAAAAGGTGGTCATCCCAAGGTACGTTTACAGACGCTCTGGTCTGAATTCTCACCCACCGCTTATAATAATAACTAATAACTTGCTAAAACACTAAGAGGCAGATTTACTAAAGATCCTAAAAAGAAAAAGTGGAGGTGTTGTCCATAGCAACCAATCACATTATAGCTATCATTTATCTAGTACATTCTAGAGGATGATGGCAGCCAATCAGGTTCTAGCTAGCTTTTTCTACATTTTATTTGTTTTGTTTTTTAAACTGTATTACTGCATTCATTCCAATAGTTTATTTTGTTTTCATTAATTACCTCTTGTCTAATTTTGCTCTGTATCCACTAAATATTTTGCTCTTGTTTTCAATATCATGTCATTGAACGCCAACATTCTGTTTACTTTATGTTGTGTTTGAAACTGACTGTGTAGAGATGCCCCCTCTCACATGTATGGGAACGTAGCTGCGTGTTAGAGTACACGCTCTGCACGTGTGTAGATCCAGTTGCCACATGGCCGGGTAAAAAACGTGACCGTTCCAATGTTATTACACAGAAATATAATAGAGAGGAAGGATGTTATTTTTCCTGCAGAAAAAGGTAGATACCTTATCGCAGTCATATGTTCAATTCTTCACAGTCTCCACATATATGTTAAATGTGCTGTAATGTAAATAAATAATAATGAATGTCTGACACAGACTAAGAGAAGCCTCCCCCGTATTTGTGACACGCTGAGGGAGACCCTATTCATGTGACAGTAATATACTGAGGGAACTCCTGTTCGTGCCTGTCACAGACTGTGGAAATGTCTTCTGTGTGATAGATTGAGGAAGTCTACTCCTCTCTATGATACTAATCTGCTGGGAACCGGTGTTTGCTTCTATGTGTACAATTATCCTGGATAGACCAATGTTTAGCAGACGTGAGTGAGATTTTCTTGTGTAACACAGAGTCATGAACCTCTACTGTGATGCCATATATCCATTTTAGATTGCGTTAGTCACTGTACATTGCAATTAGGGGGTGTATTTACTAAACTGCGGGTTTGAAAAAGTGGAGATGTTGCCTATAGCAACCAATCAGATTCTAGCTGTCATTTATTTAGTACATTCTACAAAATGACAGCTAGAATCTGATTGGTTGCTATAGGCAACATCTCCACTTTTTCAAACCCGCAGTTTAGTAAATGTACCTCTAGGAGTCTTTGAGACACTGGCTGAGGGACCATGTTTTACCCTGTGTGGTTTTTACATACAGTTGTCTGTTGAGTTCAAATGAAACTAAGCCGATTAAATTCAGATTAGTATTTATAAAATGTTTAGTGGACATTTTGGTAAATCCGATTGACAGATGTCCACAATTGCATATGTATATGTTGTCACCTGCCATCCACATCACCTGGGTCCTATATGAGGTGTTATATAGCCTAATTCCCCAGCAACCTGGTCTTTACAAACTGGTCGATCAACCTGGTCTGTGCAATCTGGTCTATAGTATGTGTGGCCAAATTGATTACAGAATCCGATCATTAGACAAAATCTATCCATGTGCAAGCTGAAGGCTTGGCTCACTGATAAAGTCACGTACAAGCTAGCAGGCGGAGGCAGTGCAACCGATTGTGACGGTCTGATGTCTTTATTTTCTTCCAGACAATGAAAGGAACGGTGCAGACGCTTTACACGAGGTAAGACACTGTTCTTTAATTCCTTTTGTCACTGTTCTATATTATTATTATTTATTTGTCTGACTCCATCTCTGTGTGTCCCAGGTGCAGCAAAACAAGGCATCACCCTTCTCTCTGTCTCCAAAGGTATGTAATCTGACCAACGGCTGAGAGCTCCGTGGCACAGATACGGGCACTATCGGTGGGACAAACACTTTCAGCAGTGAGAACTGACATATTAACAGCACAATTGCACACCAGCCGAAACTACATTTTTACAACTTTTTTAGGGGGGAGTTCTCTTAGATTTGTTTGTGAGTCACTGTGACCGTCTGTGCATTAGGGATAAGACAGGGGAATCCCCGAACCCGTCTCAGTAATGAACAGGCTTCCTGAGTTCTCTCTCTTACTTCCCCATAAACTCCCTCTTGACTGTATATCTCACTACAGACCAATGTTCTGCACAATCTCTATATATTTTTATTTTCTCAAGTGAGTCAACTTCCCAGGCCCGCTGTTTAGTGGTCAAGTTTTAAATAGCCGCAAATAAATGCAAGCTTGTAAAATTCTACAAAAAATAAATTTGCATCGCTGAGATTGCCTCATCCCCTGTGCGATTTTATGGTATATATCAAAAGCCTATATACATATACTACACAGTATTGGGTACATACACTTTTATTTCATACCCCTGGAAGATGAGGGGTTAATTCTAGCTTCACGTCTGACAGCTAAGATCCCTTTTTACATGTACATAAACGCGTGCTTTTTGTTTTTCATTTATGTGTCAATTATAAACGATATGATTAGTTATGACTGATAAACATTCCCACGTTCTGATTTATGCATTTCTGCGATTTGGGATGCAAGTTTTAAAACACACGTCCTTGTAAAAGTAGGTTTTTTGGCACTTATCCTGCTGGAAATATAAAATAAAAAAATGCATGTGTAGATTTAAATATGCCTATTAATCCATTCACACGTTCATCCTGTGTATTTATAACACCGGATTCTAGGCTTATGAAGTGTGTTTGGTGGATACGCCTCCGTGTTCTGTAGCGGTTAATGTTACACGTCTGTAATATCTGTCACTCGTTCCTCACTATCGCTGTCTTCCTTCTCTATTTTTATGTAGATTACAGATGAAGAATGTGGGGAACGCTCCCCATCCCTCCCTGGCACTCCCGTTCCCCCAACGCCTTCCGCCCCACTCACCCCACAGGCTCCTTCTGCCCCTCAGCAAACGCCTACCTCCCTCCCTCAGACACAGCTTCTCCTTGCTGGCAGCCAGCTGGCTGGGGTAAGTAGCCACTTTCACCTACATATATTTAGTACAGGAGCATCCTGTGATGGTAACTTCTTATGGGCAAAACATCCATGGCGCGATGAAAATGAGCATTGCTCCTGCCGGCGTTGGTTTGGGCGAGCACGCCTAGATTCCTGGAAGGAAGCATGAGTTTACAGGGCAAGGAGGCAGCGTTTGTGGGGGTAGCCTAGGTTTGCGCTGGCGGAGGAGAGGAGTTGGGTGGACCGGGGGTTTTACTAGCTAAGTACACGGTAGCGGCACCAGTGCCCCTAATGTTGCAGAGCAAGAACTAGATTTCCTTTTGCGGAGTGAGATTATTCTGATGAGATGGAGTGTAGTAAGAATGTAAACGCACAAGTGCCATGTGTAATAAGGACAGCCAGATGTCCCTCACTCTTATATACCTAAAATACTGCTCTGTTTAGCCTCATTTATGAGAACAATGGAAAAGTGTATTTCTAGAAAGGGGCGGGTGGTAGGAAGTTGGGCTTTGATGTGATGTTTCTACCTATTCACACTCGTAGGTGCACTCTATCTGAGGCAGTGAGTAGGTGTGGGAGAACTATAAAGATGCACTGGTGTTAGACTAAGGCATATTGTGGGACAAATCGAGTGTACTTCATATACGACCAGGTTTAGGCTCCAATGGCTCTTTAGCTGTTGGGTAAAGCAGCTTGCCAACATCTGCAGAAACACACTGAGCCCATATCTGGTCTTAGTCTGGAATGACCTAGAGAGCTGGTATAGATCATATAAGGTCCGCAGGAGACACGGGGGTAGATGTATCAAACCTCAAAAGGAAAAGTGAAGGTATTGCCCGTAGCAACCAATCAGAATCTAGCATCTATAATTTTTTAGAATGTACAAGATAAATGAATTTGATTGCTACGAGCAACACCTTCACTTTTACCTTTTATAAGGTTTGATACATGTACCCCGCACACTCCATAAGATGTCCACACACATTTTTGTTACCTTATCCATGAATCTAGTGGACAGTAAACAAAATCATTATATTGTTGAAGTGTATGTGATAAATTGGGTGGGCTCTATGCAATTGTGTTGGGCTTACAAGGCTGATTTATGCCTATCCACTCGGAAATGTCCTTATGCGTTTTGCCATTGTCTCCTCTAACATTTATCTGTTATTCAGTAACTAAGATAGTACATTGCCATCAAAGCCCAATCCTAATGCTGTATAACAAATGTTTTGAGGCAAACACGTCTTAACGCCATTTTTATTGCCATTCCTAAATTAACTCTCCCATAGCGCTCAGCAGAAACTCAACATCCTGATTTCACTTTATCAATGTAGATATAAATCTATTGCATTGTAATTTATTACATGCGACCATTTCTGCCTCTGTGGGTTAAATAATCAGAATGGCGATCAATCCATGTCCTCTAGTTCTAAAAGTTCCATGAAAAGGGATGGAACTTCTTGTTCCAGAAATGGATACAGTGCATCGCTGGTAAAATCTGTTTTATGCATATAGTAGTTGCGGAGAGTAGTTGCATATAAGTGCTAAATGAACTTGAGCCACAGCAACCAATCAGCATTTGGCTTTTATCTGTCTTCTGCAAGATAGACGATCAAAGCAAGCATCTGATTGGTTGTTATGGTTCAATGCCATGATAATAATTGCCTAGTGTATATGAATGGCCCAATCTGTATGTTATTATGACATGCTTGACTCTATGTATATAAATATATATATATATATGTTTGCTGCTTTGCTTCATTCAATTGTTTTCCTCTTTTCACTGCCTTTGTCTCCCCACCCCTTTCCCTCTGCTATATACTTATTACTATTATCTCTCCCCGACCACCGGGACCCTTGTTTCTCTCTCCCATCTTTCTCCTTCTTTGCCCCCATCCTGATTTTCTCCCTTGCTTTCTTTGTCTTCCCTTCCCCGGCTGCAGCTCACCGCTCTCCTCCCCGCACACCAGCAACAACTGCTTCTCCAGCAAGCTCAGCTTCTCGCAGCCGCCGTACAGCAGTCCAATGCCGCCGCCGCCGCCAACGCCTCCCAGTCAGGGTCCGACACCCAGTCTACCCCCGCCAACCAACAGCAACCCCCCCAACTTGCTTTGTCCCAGCCCATCCACCTCACTGCACAGGTGAGCAGTATACAGGAGTCTGCTGGCAACACGCACAGTGTTACATATGTGTGTTCTTCACTTTATAGTGGTGAAACTGCCCGGGAAAAACTTCAATATATAGATGGCACCTGGTAGAATAACATGGCTACACTGTCTGTAAGACCATGGGCTAGATTTACTAAACTGCGGGTTTGAAAAAAATGGAGATGTTGCCTATAGCAACCAATCAGATTCTAGTTATCATTTATTTAGTACATTCTGCAAAATGACAGCTAGAATCTGATTGGTTGCTATAGGCAACATCTCCACTTTTTCAGACCCGCAGTTTAGTAAATCTAGCCCCACGTCTGCTGCCCTGACCATTCAATTTGATGGTGGAGAGAGAGGTTTATCCAGTAAGTGACCTGAAGAGGGCAGCACTGCTGTAAGGTACCCTGCCCTTCACAACAGGCCTGTATGTTGGAGGCAGGTTGGCTGACACTGTACTAATTGCATGCTCTTATATTATATTTAATTTTATTTGCAAGGCACTAACTTAATACGCTGTGCATTGAAGAAGTAATTATACAAACGAAGGTCACACAAACATACATACATGTAGAATAGAAATGACAGTACGCAGTGTCGTACAGCTTCATATTGCAGTGCAAGGTGCGTATTAATGAACCGCTGAGTCTACAATACAGATCACATGACATATAGCTGTTGCTAACTGCAAAACGCCTGTAAGTGAGAACTCTCCAGACCCTGACGGAATTTAAGCCACTTGACATTATTTTTATACTTGATATTCAGTTTAGTGCCAGTATTTCTCTAATTCATTTTTATTAAATTTTATTAGGTTTAGGGAGTATGATAACATCCGGGGAGAGTAACAACCCAAAACTATAAAAATTGGTGCAAAACAATAAGGGGGAACTGGTATAATGAACAGGGAGGGTTTAGTGAAGGAGTAGGTTGGTACTTGCCAATATATTAACTTTACAGTCTGTGGGATGACATTGTCACTATTATCAGTGATGTCAGACTGAGAGAGGCTTCATGATTGTGTAAGGTATTTCAGAGGAAGTCTACTGTCTAAATTAATATATTCCCCCCCCCCCCCTCATAACAATTATCTCAAATATCTTTTGTTATCATGAGCTTCAGAAACTTTTACACGTATATTGTACTAGAATACAGGATTTTGTAGCTGTTTGTTTCCCTTTAAAACCGCATGACACATTTAAGATTGTGTGATTAATTGTAAGGCCCATATCTCTAGGACATCGAAATTTAGACTTTCTTCATTTAATATATGATGAGTATTAAAAAAAAAAAGTTTTCAAACACGGATGATTGGTTTGGATATGAAAAACATCAGAGTCCTAGAACTATCCTACAACCTTTCATCCTTTGCGGCATTCACATTCAGCTTTGACTAAGACCAATCTATAACCCACAGCCGAGCTACATATTATTATTATTATTATTATATATGCGGATTAGTGTTTGTCTGAGTCAGTCTAGTTACCTGAACTAACCCAGAGAACATCTTACATCCTTGCACTGTTCTATAACCTGAAGATCCACCTTTACCCTGTTACACTGAAATAATACAGTTCAGGCCCGCTTGACTTGATCTCTCTTATATTAAGCGATTATATTATACTATATTAGATTATATTAGTATGTGACTAATAAGTATCTAAAAAGCCTTCATTTCAGTAGTGTTCCTGTCAGACTCGCAGACCTATAGATTACTTGACGCTTTCATGCTACCGTACATATTGTCAGCCTAATTAGGTATTATTTTATCTCTGTAACACGTTTGCTCTCAAATTGTACCGGTTGCTAATAGCGGAAGCAGCCATTTTGTGGCCTGAGCAAACGAAGAATGAAGCTTATCAATTCACTATTGACATCACTGGGGCATAAACCACTTTCTGTCAGTAATTCCTGGTGAATGTATAAGCCAAATATTGGTTCAGCTCACAAAATGGCTGCCTAGTGAGCTTCCTCATGATCATAGGCTCAGTTCACAAAATGGCTGCCTAGTGAGCTTCCTCATGAATATTGATTCAGTCTACAAAATGACTGCTTCCTCTGTGTGTAGATGACAGGGCTTCATCCATCTGTTATTTTTTGCAACAACCAATATTATTAGTATTTCTCATGTTTTCCTATCTTCTTTCAACTAAGGATATCCAGCAGTTGCTTCAACTCCAACAACTGGTCCTTGTTCCTGGTCACCCCCTTCAGTCCCACACACAGTTCCTGCTCCCCCAGGCAGGACAAGGCCAACAAGGTGAGAGTTTAACTTCTGTCTGCAGATATTGGGCCTGAGTAATTAAGGAGAGCAAAGCCAAAAAAAGGAGTAACTTTGCACCTGGGCAAAACCATGTTGCATTGGAGGGGGAGGTGAATTTAAAATGTGGGGACAGATTAATAGTTGGGGTAGGGCATGTCCTAGATCAACTTTACACTTCAGTGTAAAAATAAAGCTATCAAGTATTTGTGTGCTACATGAACAAGCAGCCAGTATTTAACTTATGTGCCAAATAATAAATTAACACGCACCGCCTGTATTATAACATGGTTTGATCTGGAGAACATTTACTCCTTTTTTTGCTTTGCTTAAATAACACCGCTCTTACCGACAGCCCTGATTTTTCTGAGATAGAAAACACAAGATCCTGTCCACGTTATGCAAGTTCAGCTCTGATAGGAATCTGTTGATCATTATTCTTTACTGCGCGCCCTGTTCATAGGGGCAACAAAATGACAGACTTCTTTGCCGTGTACTTCAGTGTTATCTGTGTGGACTGTGTGTACAGAGCATAGAGATTAGTACCTTGTACTTAGTATACTGCCGTTGTATTTCGTTTGCAAGCCCTAAGAATTGTTGGTAATTGGAAATCTGAAATAAAGGTTCTTCTCATTCACTGAATTCCATTGGACGATTAATTGTTGGGGATGATTTAAGTATCATAAGCGGAAGAGGGCTGTAAGATTGTATTGTATATATGTGTGTGTGTGTGTGTGTGTGTGTATATATGTATATATATATATATATATATATATATATATATATATATATATATATATATATATATATATGAGAGAGAGACCTATAGATAGAGATATATAGATTTTAAGATTATTATAAGAGTTATTGATACAAAAGTTAAGTGTTTAAAAACAATACGTTAAACTGACCACACCCATAACAATCTTATGAGTTTGCATAAAGTTATCTTTTTCCAAAGCATGTTTTAATCCATCAGTTTATACTGGTGTGGCATTGTGGGTAAGTGGTAGGTTTTAGATTAAGTGTATGTGCAGCTATAATATTGCTTTATTATGATCATCCAGTGTGCAGACATATATACAATTGATTTTAAAAATGATAAACCTTGGATTAGATTTTGTTCATCCAATAAGTCACCAACATCATTAACTATGATTGTATCTCAAATAAAAACCTCTGGAGCTGTTTAACCTCCAGAGGTCATACGCAAAGACAAATAGTGAGGGAGATAGACTTATAATCCCCCCTCTGATTCACATATTGCTGTGACAGCGGATCTTGATGTTGGGGAATGGCATGGATGGTAGATGAGGTCAGATAATGGCTGCTTCTGACCCTGTCCGCTATCGCTGTTAAACTGCACTAATGGAGCTCTGCCAGAAACGGACATTCAGTCCTGGTACTGAGTATGTGGATCTTTTACGTTCAGCCGGATCTGCCGGTGTACGGTGTATGGCTAACTAATGGTGATCCATAGCCGCAAATCAGGTATTTGATATTTCCAAAATTGCACAATTAAAGGGCAGACTACTGTGCACAAAAGCACCAGTTTTTATTTTGTGACTTGTACCTATATTGGGATTTTGTACATTGGCACCTGCTTCAAAAGGAGTCATGTCCATCTTTCGATGAGTCCACATTAGGGCAGTGAAGGAGTCGTTATGGTGTTGGATACCCTACCCCATTGATTTACACAACACAATTCCAGGGATAAGTGGTGAACGCCATGTTTATTTAAGCATACTTGTAAACCTAACACTCTATAAGAGCCCCTGAGGAATGCTTGCCCTCAGGGCAATGCCCCCGCAGAGCCAGCACTCGTCTGCTTACCAGTAGATATTACATTTCACAACCAATGTCTAGCCGCCTGGTCTAAAGCTCCTTCAATCTTCCCACAGTTTCCCCACCTCGGGCTACTCAACCGCTATCCTTTATTTCCCACTTGTGATTACTTTCCTATTCTCACTCGCACAAAGGTCCAGACACATTGGCCCCCCCAGGAGTGATGTGGCCAGTGACATCTTGGAATTCAGTATTTGTGGCCTCCAAGATAGGTGCCCCACACCTTCCCCCAACTGGTAGAGCTGTGGAGGTCCCATGTCCACAATCCCCACAGTTCAGGAGACATTTACTCCTGCTGGCTCCAGTGATGCTTGTATCTTGCCTGTGCATTAAAATTGTGTTAGTATGAAAGTGCACAGATGGACGTGGATGTGTTTATTAAGATTTTTGGACCAATTGGTACTAGTGGCTGCATGAGTGGGTTCAAATCCCCGTGAAGGTCGGTCAACATACACCACATGTCCTACTAGTTTGGTTGTGTTCCTCAATTATTGACTTACTTCTGTTTCTCTCTTTTTCAGGCCTTTTATCTGCACCAAATCTCTTCCAGCTACCTCAACAAAGCCAGGGGAATCTCATTTCGGGTCAGCCAAGGCCTGGCCTTCCTTCTCAGGTAAAGGAGACCAGAAAGGTATACAACTGGCATGAAAGAATATTGGGCCTCTTCTGAGCATGTGCAGTTCAGCATGTCACAGACGAGGACTCTGCACGTTCAGAGCTGAGCTAGAGCCCTTAAGGAATGCTGTGGGGGAAGGGGAGGGGGTGTGCGGGCAACCTGGAGGGGGAGATGGACGGAGCATTGCTGGCCCCCTTCATCTCCGGCCCTTAGCGGCTGCGCCCATGGTAGATCCACCACGAACGCTATACACACATTGATAAACTACACTTGTTACACAAGTACGACTTGTATCTTAAAGTTATATAACTATATGTTAAACTAGAAAGTACATTAAAATGATGGACCAAAAATCACAAATAACAAGGAGAGCACGATCCCTGTTATCTGTGATTTTTGGTTCATTTTTATTTGGAGTCACTTGGTTCCTAACATGGCGAACAAGCCACTTTATAAGTTTGTAGTGCCCAAAACCTTCTCTTTACCCGTTTATTGCAGTGACAATCCCCTTTAAGTCATATTCAGAAAAAACATAATGTCTCCGTTCTCCAATGTGTCCTGTTCTGATGGAATTTCTTGTCTCTTGCAGGCCGTGTCACGCCCAGGCCCCCAGGATCCCCAAATATTGTCACATACAGAGCCAGCGTCTCACCCCGAAGAACCCAGTGACTTGGAGGAGCTGGAACAGTTCGCTAGAACGTTCAAACAGCGTAGAATTAAGCTGGGATTCACTCAGGTGGGAGAAGAGTCTACGTCTTACTACTGGTGCACACTCTACTCCTGATGAGTGTCCGTACACTCGCTCTACTGTGTTGTATTAGTGAGAACATAACTGGTGACAGGGTGGTTGTAACTTTGATGTAGGAATGGGGAATTGTGAAGCACCAAGGACCACTCTGAGGACAAAGGGGAAATCAGTTGTGAATGGAAGAAAGACTTCACCATGAGCATAGGGAGCCGTTCTTTACTTTAACGATTGTGGAAAGTATTACTACGTAAGGTTCTTAGGGCAAATTATATCAGTAGCTACTGTTTTAGAGGGCATTATGGGGGTGATGTATCCGATTGATGATTTTGGGGTCAGGATGGAATTTTTACCGCTGTGAGGTTAATTTGGCAGCTCTAACTCAGGATCAGTGCAAGTAGAATTTATGAAAGGTTGAACTTGATGGACCGGTGTATTTTTGTTTATTGTTTGTTTCTCATTGAGTAACTATTTGTTATATTTGGTGGCATTATGTCACATTGCAAGTGAAATTTACGAAAGGCTGTCTATTTATTTAATCATTGAATAAGAGTAATGTGATGTTATGGGGTACACTGTGTTATGATCTGCTGTAGTGTGATGTGATAGAGAAGTTGCTGTGTTACTGGGGGGATGTTATTATGAGGTGGTATCCTGCTGTAGTGTGATGTGAATAGGGAGCGCTGTGTTACTGGGGATGTTATTATGAGGTGGTATCCTGCTGTACTGTTATGTGAATAGGGAGCGCTGTGTTACTGGGGGATGTTATTATGAGGTGGTGTCCTGCAGTACTGTTATGTGAAAAGGGATCGCTGTGCCACTGGGAGGATGGTATTATGAGGTGGTGTCCTGCAGTACTGTTATGTGAATAGGGATCGCTGTGTTACTGGGAGGATGTTATTATGAGGTGGTATCCTGCAGTACTGTTATGTGAATAGGGAGCGCTGTGTTACTGGGAGGATGTTATTATGAGGTGGTATCCTGCAGTACTGTTATGTGAATAGGGAGCGCTGTGTTACTGGGGATGTTATTATGAGATGGTATCCTGCAATACTGTTATGTGAATAGGGAGTGCTGTGTTACTGGGGATGTTATTATGAGGTGGTGTCCTGCTGTACTGTTATGTGAATAGGGAGCGCTGTGTTACTGGGGATGTTATTATGAGGTGGTATCCTGCAGTACTGTTATGTGAATAGGGAGTGCTGTGTTACTGGGGATGTTATTATGAGGTGGTGTCCTGCTGTACTGTTATGTGAATAGGGAGCGCTGTGTTACTGGGGATGTTATTATGAGGTGCTATCCTGCAGTACTGTTATGTGAATAGGGAGCGCTGTGTTACTGGGGGGATGTTATTATGAGGTGGTGTCCTGCAGTACTGTTATGTGAATAGGGAGCGCTGTGTTACTGGGGGATGTTATTATGAGGTACTATCCTGCAGTACTGTTATGTGAATAGGGAGCGCTGTGTTACTGGGGGGATGTTATTATGAGGTGGTGTCCTGCAGTACTGTTATGTGAATAGGGAGCGCTGTGTTACTGGGGGATGTTATTATGAGGTACTATCCTGCAGTACTGTTATGTGAATAGGGAGCGCTGTGTTACTGGGGATGTTATTATGAGGTACTATCCTGCAGTACTGTAATGTGAATAGGGAGCGATGTGTTACCGGGGGATGTTATTATGAGGTGCTATCCTGCAGTACTGTTATGTGAATAGGGAGCGCTGTGTTACTGGGGGATGTTATTATGAGGTGGTGTCCTGCTGTACTGTTATGTGAATAGGGAGCGCTGTGTTACTGGGGGATGTTATTATGAGGTACTATCCTGCAGTACTGTTATGTGAATAGGGAGCGCTGTGTTACTGGGGGGATGTTATTATGAGGTGGTGTCCTGCAGTACTGTTATGTGAATAGGGAGCGCTGTGTTACTGGGGGATGTTATTATGAGGTGGTATCCTGCAGTACTGTTATGTGAATAGGGAGTGCTGTGTTACTGGGGGGATGTTATTATGAGGTGGTATCCTGCAGTACTGTTATGTGAATAGGGAGCGCTGTGTTACTGGGGGATGTTATTATGAGGTGGTATCCTGCAGTACTGTTATGTGAATAGGGAGCGCTGTTACTGGGAGGATGTTATTATGAGGTGGTATCCTGCAGTACTGTTATGTGAATAGGGAGCGCTGTTACTGGGAGGATGTTATTATGAGGTGTTGTCCTGCAGTACTGTTATGTGAATAGGGAGCGCTGTGTTACTGGAGATGTTATTATGAGGTGGTATCCTGCTGTACTGTTATGTGAATAGGGAGTGCTGTGTTACTGGGGGGATGTTATTATGAGGTGGTATCCTGCAATACTGTTATGTGAATAGGTAGCGCTGTGTTACTGGGAGGATGTTATTATGAGGTGGTATCCTGCTGTACTTTTATGTGAATAGGGATCGCTGTGTTACTGGGGATGTTATTATGAGGTGGTATCCTGCAATACTGTTATGTGAATAGGGAGCGCTGTGTTACTGGGGGGATGTTATTATGAGGTGGTATCCTGCAGTACTGTTATGTGAATAGGGAGCGCTGTGTTACTGGGGATGTTATTATGAGGTGGTATCCTGCAGTACTGTTATGTGAATAGGGAGCGCTGTGTTACTGGGGGGGATGTTATTATGAGGTGGTGTCCTGCAGTACTGTAATGTGAATAGGGAGCGCTGTGTTACCGGGGGATGTTATTATGAGGTGGTGTCCTGCTGTACTGTTATGTGAATAGGGAGCGCTGTGTTACTGGGGGATGTTATTATGAGGTGCTATCCTGCAGTACTGTTATGTGAATAGGGAGCGCTGTGTTACTGGGGGGATGTTATTATGAGGTGGTGTCCTGCAGTACTGTTATGTGAATAGGGAGCGCTGTGTTACTGGGGGATGTTATTATGAGGTGGTATCCTGCAGTACTGTTATGTGAATAGGGAGTGCTGTGTTACTGGGGGGATGTTATTATGAGGTGGTATCCTGCAGTACTGTTATGTGAATAGGGAGCGCTGTGTTACTGGGGGATGTTATTATGAGGTGGTATCCTGCAGTACTGTTATGTGAATAGGGAGCGCTGTGTTACTGGGGGGGATGTTATTATGAGTTGCTATCCTGCAGTACTGTTATGTGAATAGGGAGCGCTGTGTTACTGGGGGGGATGTTATTATGAGTTGCTATCCTGCAGTACTGTTATGTGAATAGGGAGCGCTGTGTTACTGGGGGATGTTATTAGGAGGTGGTATCCTGCAGTACTGTTATGTGAATAGGGAGCGCTGTGTTACTGGGGATGTTATTATGAGGTGGTATCCTGCTGTACTGTTATGTGAATAGGGAGCGCTGTGTTACTGGGGGGATGTTATTATGAGGTGGTGTCCTGCAGTACTATTATGTGAATAGGGAGCGCTGTGTTACTGGGGGGATGTTATTATGAGGTGCTATCCTGCAGTACTGTTATGTGAATAGGGAGCGCTGTGTTACTGGGGGATGTTATTATGAGGTGTTGTCCTGCAGTACTATTATGTGAATAGGGAGCGCTGTGTTACTGGGGGATGTTATTATGAGGTGGTATCCTGCAGTACTGTTATGTGAATAGGGAGCGCTGTGTTACTGGGGATGTTATTATGAGGTGGTATCCTGCTGTACTGTTATGTGAATAGGGAGCGCTGTGTTACTGGGGATGTTATTATGAGGTGGTGTCCTGCAGTACTGTTATGTGTATAGGGAGCGCTGTGTTACTGGGGGATGTTATTATGAGGTGGTGTCCTGCAGTACTATAGTACCTAGTATATTAGGGGATGGTGTAGTATTTTATAATGAGTCTTACCTTCTCTTATAGGGGGATGTTGGCCTGGCTATGGGAAAGCTATATGGAAATGATTTCTCTCAGACAACCATCTCCCGATTTGAGGCACTTAACCTGAGTTTCAAAAATATGTGCAAACTAAAACCATTACTACAGAAGTGGCTGAGCGACGCAGGTAGGCTGGAGCGCATGGATACAATGGAGGCTTTACCTCACCGTACTTTCATTTCCCTTGTCTATTGTCCTCCTTCATGCGTCTTATTAACACTGATTCCCTCTGCGCAGAAACTATGTCTGTGGACAGCACTCTGCCCAGCCCCAACACCTTGAGCAGCCCTGGGGGAGGATACGACGGGCTCCCTGGCCGTAGGCGCAAGAAACGCACCAGCATCGAGACCAACGTGCGATTCGCACTGGAGAAAAGTTTTATTGCGGTGAGATGAAGGGGGTGAAATGCCTGTAGGTTCTGTAGCTTGGTCAGGAATGTTATATATAAAATTAAAACCTGAACTGGGGATACGTTCAGAGCTTGGATTATGGCCTGGGGGGTATATTTACTAAACTGCAAGTTTGAAAATGTGGAGATGTTGCCTATAGCAACCAATCAGAATATAGCTTTCATTTATTTAGTGTATTCTAAAAATGACAGCTAGAATCTGATTGGTTGCTATAGGCATCATCTCCACATTTTCAAACCCGCAGTTTAGTAAATATACCCCCTGGACTGATGTTAGGATTATGTCTAATGGTCAAACTGGGTGACATCTGGCCATATGGATTACTTCCAGAATGACTGGGGCCTGTCAGGTCAGACAAGCTTTTACCAAGATGCCCGATAATGAGCTGATCAAATATTTATTGCTCCCCATACAATTAATGTCAGATAAGAATCATTTAGAACATCTAATCTGCCCATTTTTTAGTCCATAATTATAACCTTTAACTTTTTTCAATTTTATATCGATTCCCCTACTGTATTATCCTCTACCACCTCTGTTGGGAGGATATTCTACATATTCACTACCCTTTTTGTGTTCTAATAGTCCTCTTCCTCTGCATAATACTTTCCTCCTATACCTTGTTAAGACAATTGAAAGATCCATTTCCCCTCTCTGCTCAGCGCTATTTACATGTTTAGATCTTTAGAGGTATATTTACTAAACTGCGGGTTTGAAAAAGTGGAGATGTTGCCTATAGCAACCAGTCAGATTCTAGCTGTCATTTATTTAGTACATTCTACAAAATGACAGCTAGAATCTGATTGGTTGCCATAGGCAACATCTCCACTTTTTCAAACCCGCAGTTTAGTAAATATACCTCTTAGTCTTTTCTGGTCTGTTTTGTGATTTAGATCATACTCCATGTTAGTTGCCCTCTTTGGACAATCTCTAATTTATTAATGTCCTTATGTCATACTCTGGCCAAAGGCGCTGAGACGTTGTCCCACTCGCCCATCTTTCTCCAATAACTTGGCTTACTAGATTCCTCTTCTACTCTCCTGTGTAAGATCATATGATTGACTCTTCCGTTCCTTGCTTGTTTGTAACTGTACAGAACCAGAAACCTACCTCTGAGGAGATCCTTGTGATTTCGGAGCAGCTGAACATGGAGAAGGAAGTGATCCGCGTGTGGTTCTGTAACCGTCGGCAGAAGGAAAAGCGCATCAACCCTTGCAGCAGTATGCCACTTATGCCCAACCAGTGCAAAGGGCAGCTGTATGGGACACACATGGTAATGACTCTGTCAGTCACCCCCAAACCTCCTAGATACGAGGGAGCTGTATGGAGCATGCGCGGTGCACTCCGAGTCACAGCGATAAGCTGATTATATTTCACAACCAGTTATTTTTGTGGGTTATCTGGGTAACATCCAGGCATGCTTTTTATGCCATATGCCATCCTCTGGTTGTTTGGTATATCACAAGTATGTCATTTAATCTGAAGCTGATCACACATTGGCACATTTGATATTTTGCTAAATGGTTGGCAAAATTTGGTTATTTTGTGATTTGACCATGGGCTCCAGTCTGGCTTCACGTGTGCCGCCCTTAGCGGACTGGTCCAGTCTTGCATAAAAGCAGGCCTGGTGTATGTATGCCGAGAGCACCAGGTAGAAGTGACCTATATGCCATGCACCATGCAGTAACCTGATCTTCCTCCTGTCTCTATCCTCTATTGTTCCTCATCCACCCTTCACTGTCTCATATTTCCTCCTCTCCTTGATCTGATCCAGGTGTCCCCCCCGGTGTCTGCCCCCATGCTCACTTCCTTGGCTTCAAGTAATCTCAGCACAACAGGTAACCAGCCGTTCTCCTCTCACTGAGCTGCATATTACAGCCTGTATGTACGTAATACGTGTTCACGGGAGCACTGGGCACGCCATGCCTCCGCACATCCCACATACCCTGCTTACTGCCGTTAATATGCAGAGTCCGCTCCTCCGCTATATACCAGTCCATGTATATTCGCTAACAGGGCTGCCAGAAGAAAGCGTGGCGACCGGTACTAATGTAACAGGCAGGGCCCCCTCCTTCCTTCTCTCACCCCAGCTCTATTTTGAAATTATCCTCTATCCAATATTTTGCTCCTGCAAACACCCCCCCCCCACCCAACCTGGGGTCTCCCTACCCACGCTTGGTAGTGGAGGTGGCTCTGTTGCCTACAAGGGGGCCTGTTGCTGTGTCTTAGTTCATCAGGGAGACCTCTCCCCGTCCCTCAAATCTCAGGAGGAGTTGCTGCCTAGAAATAGAGCCAGCCATGTCCCTTTATTCACTGTGGATTTTGGGTCGAGGGCTGGTCGCGCCCCTACTGATGTTGGGGCTCCATACTGCTGTATTAACTGTAACCCCCTGATGGCGGCCCTGCTAGCTAATGGAGAACAGACCCATAGGGGGGGAATTCAATTGACAGCATTATGCTTGAGAATAACTCGGCTCGCGCAGTATTACTGTTACTATGGTAATAGTGCGCTTTATAACAGTTAATACGGTAATTTCAACGCTGATTTTTGCTCGCAGCTCCGTGAACAGAAATCCTGGTTAAAATGACTGTATTAACGGTAATAGTGGGCGGGCTGCAGTATTATCAAGAATAACACTGTCAACTGAATTCCCCCCCGTTGTTAGACGGCTGTCCCAGAAATCACACAATTGGTAGAGATATATATGTTTCCTGTCTTCTTTTTCATGCACTTTTTAAAATACATTTTAATGAGATTTTTTTTGTTAAGAACTACAGAATATGTTACATATAGAAGGATTAGGATAAATTAGAAGCTCCGTGATCCTAACCTTGATCCGTTCTCTCCTATCTCTGTCAATGCATTGCTGCTTCACTCTCCTTCTGTATGTTTTAGTGACTACCTTAACTTCCGCAATGGGGTCTCTCGTCCACCCTCGTCCACCCTCCAACACAGCACCCCCGTCTGCCACCCCCCCTCCAAGCAACAGCACAAGCACCAGTCCACAGAGCAGCACCCATTCTGGGCTTAGCCTGACGGGACTCAGCCCAAATGCAGGGTAAGTGGTGGGCAGAGAGGGAATGACGCACTCGCCAAGTGCCCGTCCTGTAATAACGTCATTGCTGTAATACTAGGCTGACATCTACTAGGTACGCAGCCTTTTTATGGTGATTTACAGGTCAGTGTCTTAATCACACAATTTATTATCGGCAAATCGAACCAATTTTTCAAACCTTTGGAAAAAAAATAAATAGTGAAATTACTGAAATCACCGTTTTCTCAGTGATAAGTATAGAATGGATAAAATAAATAATTAGATTAAAAGAAAAATGCTTGTATTTATAAACTCTGCTGGACAAAAGCACACCAAATCTCTAACGGTGGTAATTGTTTTCACGATTACCACCGTTCCGACACCGATGAGTCCCTACACTTAAACTCCGAATCTGTGAAAAAACGATTGAAATATAAGCAGACTTACCTCCATACCGACGCTGTAGATCTCCGATCGGAGTAGGATGCTGACCGCTAGTGATTCCGACTAGTCAGGTGCCCGTCACTAGACTTTGACGTCATTGCGCCCTCTATCACTTTTAATTTAAAATGCCAATGTCTGGACTCCGCAGGTTAAGTGTTTAAACACTTAACCCGACATTGCCGCTTTAAATTAAAAGTGATAGAGAGGGCGCAATGACGTCAAAGTCTAGTGACGGACACCTGACTAGTTGGAATCACTTGCGGTCATCATCCGGCTGCGATCGGAGATCTACAGCGTCGGTATGGAGGTAAGTCTGCTTATATTTCAATCGTTTTTTCACAGATTCGGGGTTTAAGTGTAGGGACTCCTCGGTGTCGGAATTTTCCACACTGTAAAAACTTACCCAACCCATTTCTGTACCTGACTATAGTGCCAAAATGACGTATATGAAACAGTTGTCCTGAAGTACCTTAACAATGTCACTGGCTCTTATCGAACTGATAGATGGAATCCTCACGAATTATTGTAGCTCCTTTCAAAATGTATAGATAACAATTGCACATTAAGGCGTTTGTTCACATGGGTGCTAATTTTAAGTGTTTAACGTATTAAACACTCTTTTGACACTGATGGCCCAGATAGTCAACGAGTGTACACTTACACGTTTATGGCAATTGTTCCCTTTCTGTTGCACGCGTTTAGACTGTGCCTGCGGCATTCAGAAGCATTAACACTTGGTAAAAACACTCTGTAGCTCTATATTAGTACATAGTACACTATGCTGCAGGGAAGCTTTAAGACTCATCGATGAACGTACTTCGTATACAGAGCAAGTGAGGACCAAATATGCTTTCAACAAAGGTTGTTTTTAAGTGCCTGTCTGTGTGAGCCCTGTATAAGTATTACATGTCCTTTGTGATACGTAAACCGTTTGTTATCTAATCGCTTGCAAAGTGACAGAAACTCCTTGTGAGTGTCCGATCCGTGATCTGACCACATGGAATTCTAAAGCTCATTTTAAAATCTAGTTTTGGTAAATCGTACCTGATTTATCATGAGAATTTGTGCTTTTCATACAGCAAGTGTTACTTTCCTTCTCCTACACTCCAGTGAATGAAGATTTACGAAGTTACAGACCGTTACCGGTCACTTCTGCTCTCACTACAGTAATTTGGTCACAAAAGGGACGAGTGGTACTTTTTTATTTGTAGAAGTGAGTGATAAATTAAGGCAAGAATAAAATGATTGCCTTAAGTGATAATAAAACACATGGATGCAGATACGTTTTGGAAAAAAAAAAAAAGATTACGTGTTGGTAATTAAGGATTTTTAAATTTCTAAATGTATTTTTATTTCAAATATGTTGTGTCCCAATCCTCAAGGTGTCCGTTTATATTTAGAGAATACCTCTCCCATCTTATCCATGTTCTTGGTCTTGCAGGGGCACAGTGCTCGGGGTTAGCCCAGGGCTCAACTCAGCCCTCATGGCAGGAAACCCACTGGCCACCATACAAGGTTTGTAGGACACGATGAGTCACATGACCGTTCTCAGTGTCACATGACCGTTCATGGCATGCGTCATCACATCACTGTTTGTATTGATGGACTGTGAAGTTTCCACCACATCCCAGCCCCATGCCATATCACCACTTGTGGACACGAGCAGGCACTATAATCTGTAAATATGTGTAGTGTTATGAGTTGGGGACCCATTTTAGGGGTAGAAACCGTACGGAACAGAAGAAATCCAAGTTCTCTCCAGCTGCTGTCCAGTTACCCATAATCCTCAGCCTCGGAGTATTGATTATCTATTTTGTAGGATAGAAGAGATAGAGATATATATATATATATATATATATATATATATATATATATACATACACGATGGACTGGAGAGTATTAATGATTTATGTGGTGACAAATATTACATATGTGATAGTAGAGCAGGGATATGATTATTTTACACGGTTGCTGGTCTGCATTTGCTGAGCATCATGGGAGATGTAGTTTTTAGTAACAACTGGAGTACCGGAAGTGTGAAATCCCTGTCATATAGCAATAGACAGATTCTAGAACAGCTGAGGTGACGCAGGAATGAGACAGTGATCCTTACTTAGTGTGTCCGTCTTGTTGTACTCACCGTGGTTGCTTCTTCTCTTTGTTTCCCGCACCATGTTCTATTCTAATTCCATTCTCTCTTTCTAGCTCTGACCAGTGGTGGCTCTCTGCCTCTCTCCGGTCTTGATGCCAGCGGTAACCTCATCCTTAACCTTGGCAGCGGTTGCAGCATTTCCAACACCCCCAGTTTGGTGAGCCCTCCGCTCTTCCTGAACCCCGGAGGTCTCCCTCTCATCGGTTCTGGCATGGGACGCATCACATCTGCTGGCGGCACCCCGAGTCTCTCTCCGGCCTCTACCACTTCCTCTGGAGAGGCTGTTATTCCCACCCTCCAGCACAGCCCAGGAGGCTCTCAGCACAGTGGGGAGAGTGAGTGAGTGAGAGAACGACCATCTCCCCCCCCTGCCCCCTTCCCCCTTCAACCTCCACCAGCACCAACGCTGAGTCTCCAGGTACAGGGAGGCTCCTGGAAACATTGGGGGGCTAGAGGCATGACTACATTTTAGAAGACGCTGCCTCTCTCCCCCTCAACCCTCCCAGTGAAGAAGTGAAATGCGTGGAGGGGGGGATTGGAACCAAAATGAAGAACCAAAAAAAACCAACTCCTAAACCAAATAAGAAACCAAAAACCCAAACCTCGGAAATACTTCAGAGAAACCAAAAAGATGCTGTGGCCCTTCTGGGGTTTACAGAGCTCCCCCAACCAAAGGAATTCCCAAAGACTGAACGCCCCTGCTCTCTTTTGTTAGTCGAGCTATGTGCCATTTTTAGTTAAGGATGAGATGAATACAGGGGCGGTCAGGGAGACACTCCATCCTCCTTCCTCCTCTAGCGCTATGTTCTCCTATTACAGAGAATTAGTGTTACGGATTTTAGGAGAAAGGGGAGGAGGCTGCAGCGGAGTCCGCTCGTGGGGTGGGGTGAGTGGGCGATATATAGAGGACAGGGTGAACTAAAGCCCACTTCAATATAGTCACCACTTCCCACTTCTACACCAAGTACCAAAACAACAGCTTTATCCAAAGCCTAACATATCTCTAGAACCTCAGAGTATCTCTGTGTATATGTGTGAAGTCCATATTGAAAAGTACACACATAGATTTATTTATAACCTCCTTTTTTTACGTTTAGCCAGCACTGAGCCCCGCGCCCCCTTGCAATCCCCTTTTTGTCTACAATATATTTATTTAGAAAACTTCTCCCTCCCTTAACTTCCCTCCTCTTCCAAAACAAATGCTACTCCGATCAAGCGTTCACAATTCTGTTTACAGAAAACTTGATCTATATTACTTTTTCCAGCTCGACGTGCGGTTAGAAAACTGCTATTATTTTTGCAGAGCAAACGGAAAATTCTAAACTTTTTTTATTTCCTTTTTCCCCTGATGTTTTATTTTAATCTTTTTTGTTTCTTTTATGAAAGAGGTTGATTTTTTTTACATTTTACTTTCCATTCCAGTCATTTTTAAATCCTACTCCCCCCCCCCCTCCCCCTAACAAATTAGTTTTCTTATTTTGCTATTTATATATTTTAACTCTTATTGTGTTATTGTGCACAATAGCTTTTTAGTATTTGTATATTTTTTAACTACTTCGCTTGATTGGTCCTATGCTATTGCTATTCATTTCTATTTATTTATTTATAATGCTGCCAAGCTTTTATTTTTTAATTTTTTGCCTTTCTTCCTCATGGGATACATTGCCAGGATCACGTTTCCGCGGATGGACAAAAAAAGCAAACAAAATAAAAAAAACAAGCAAACCAAAAATTAAACCAAAATAAACACAAGGGAAATACCAAAAAACAAACAAAAACAAAAAAAACTTTAATCTTTGCTGACACTGTGCCAAAGTACAGACTCTGAGTGTTAGCAGAGTAAAAGATATATACCAAGAAATAGTGTTACCAAAAATCTCATGTTCCCCCTCCTGCGCCCTAACACCCGTGGACAATAGTCAAAAGGAGAGATAAAAAAAAGGGTGAGGGCTGTAGGAGCGCGTCTTTTCTCTGTCTTATATACCTCATCTGAAGAAGCCGATATTATTAAAATAAAGAAACTCAAGGAGGAAGTGTTGTTGAAACCAAAAAACTTAAATTCTGGTGAGGTGCGAGGAGCTCAGATTGTCCCTCCTGCATCCTCATCCACAAAGCTTTAACGGCCTCTTTGAAAACCTCTCATTTTATTTTTCCATTTTATTTTTTATTTGTGGGTTTTACAAAGAAAGTTCTTTTTTTTTTTTTTTCCTTCTTTTTTTGTTTATCCTCTGTGCCAAAGTGTTTTAAAAAAACAAAAAAACAAAAAAAAAAAAGTTATAGACTATTTAAACTTCAGAGAAAGCGCCATGGAAATGAGGGGGAACAAACCGTATACCAAAAAAAATTTCCACATCCGGTGGGAGGACATAACTGAGAGATGAATGAAAAAGAAAAAAAGAGAGAAACAAACAAGACCAAAAAAAAAATTTGAAAAGCTCTCTTCTTTTTCTTTTCTTTTTTCTTTTTCTTTTTTTCTTTTTTTTTAGCTGTTGTTCTTTTTTGGAAATGTGAACTTTGAACTTTCTTAAAGGGACATGGGCCTCATTATAGCTTTAGCTTTAGACGTGATGGACAAAAAAAAAAACTTCGGGGAGGGGGGGGGGGGGGGAAGAACATAATCGGGTTAAAGGAAAGATGATACTGTGAAAAGGGGGATGCTTTTACCAAATTCTGTCTAAAGTTGCTTAGCCTGTTAGCTGCCAGTGGGGCTTGCATCGAAATGTGTTGCAGGCCTTCTTGCAGTAGAGGGGTTAACCACCTTCTGCTTTAATTAAAATGGCAAGACTTTGACTGTAGGAGGACAGAGGCACTAGAAGTGTGGCTAATAGGGGAGACTAAAGATGGGGCTGAGGACTGCATGAAGGTCTTTCTCTGGATGTAGCGCACCTCTACTTTATTGTAGCGATGGGGGGTCCAGTCACCGCTTACTGTATAACCCATGACCTTCTTTTTTTATAGTCACACAGTACAGACTCCTGCCTGAGAGGGTGTGCTATGGATATTGTCAAAAATGTTAGCGCTTGTACGGACATTACCTGGGTAATGTCAGATATTATATTGTTATAAGGGTATTTTATCCCCCCCCCCTGGAGATCTGCAATGTAGATGTTAAGCTGATGCGGGGACATTGTGATGTTGTAAACTGATCCGATTGCTGTTGACGTGGTTTTACTGAAATAGACAGTGACAGACTTAATGTGTTTCAATCCTGCCACTTCTTTCTGCACTTCACCCGGCATAAAATTCATTGTGAAAATATGAATCGGAACGACTTGAGTATGCCTGGCTAATGTCAACATTATTAAGTGTCTGACGTTAGCCATGACATGTACGGCAAGGAGTGGCAGAGTAATCTAGGGCCAGGAGACCATCAGAAAAGCATAGAGGTGCAGCCATAGCGATCTATAAAAATGACTTTCTAAATGTAGGATTATTGCATACCAGGGTTTTGGCTCCTTGTATATCTGTATATTTCACATGTATACATACAGGCACACCTACACACACTTGCATACACCATCTGTCACACACACAATCACACACCTAACAAACAATACAGTGTTTTGAGGAAGCCGCTGTACCATTATTTTTGCATCCAAGCCTGTGTATTTCATGTTCATTAATCAGCGGCCACACCATGTTCATCAAATATTAATGTGCATCTCAAGTATTTTTATGGAACAAACTCCAAAACAGATTAATTGCTTCATTGATCTTGAAACAGATGATGTAGTGTGTTCACAAAGACAGAACAATGTGTAACCAATTTAATTGCTGAAAAATGAGAAGTGTGATCCAACTGCAAAAGATCTGATCCTTCGTTAAGGAAATTGGATGTGTACAAATTATTGCTCAAAAACAACACTGTGATATTTAAAATCAAAGTGATCATTGTAACTGTGAATAGGATCTGATGGTACGATTGCACAAAGACATAGTTGGCCAACCAGAATCTTCAAGCACAACTTAACACCTATCATGCTTTTCATTCATGTCATATGGATTGTTATCTGCACGTGCAGAGTTCTGTCCAATTTGATTGAAATTGAGTAGATTGGCTGATCATATCATTTCATATGTGGGTGGCTTTGGGCTGAGGTGTACTGATCCGATTTGTGTCATTAGAACATAAGTATATTATATTTTATGGAATTACAGATGCAAGAGTGGGTATGAGGTGACACCTTACAACACTGCTTGCTGGTACCTAATCTAACATGAACATTGCCTATCTTACCGATACTAAAGAGCTATGTAACTCATTTCAGACACTATCTCGTTTCAGTACTTTGACAGTTTTGCAGGTAGCCAGTGACCACACACACACACACACTTGGGCTACATACACACTAGCATTTGCAATGTTTTTTTATACGCAGGATCAGCAGTGAGTATAAACCACATTGTGCTTATGTATGTATTTGATACATGGTGTGACAAAACAGGAAGTTATTTTCATTCACACGTGGGAATGTTGATTTCCTTTTGCACAGTGCTCCCAGTGTGATGTAGGCAAGTTTTCCGCTGCGTTTCCACGTGTCAGAGAGACTGAAAGGGTAGAACAGACATTTCAAACTGCAATACAATACAAGTTAAGTTTAATATGTACTCCTTTTGTACAGTGAATTTTATTTTGACATTTAAATGACCTCATCTTGTATTAGAAACATCATTAAATGCTGAATTTTCACACCAGTATGTACATAGGTTGTCTCATGCTCTGTCCCACATGTGTAACTAAAAGAGGGGGATGCGCTACACAGAGGCACGTTTACATCAGCAGATCCATCTACATGCATTCCAGTGTAGTAATTAACCAACATTACATTACAGTATACAGTAGATATACAATGGAAAGGTCAACAGTGTTGCACATATCTCTATCAGCCAGAGCTCAGCGATCTGCCTGCCCATCTGGTGGTTATCTGTTCTTTCATAGCTTATCTCTTGGTTCTGTCTCTATCCAGGACCCGTCCTCTCACGTCTCTCGGCTGCTTTTCTCTCTCTAGCCTCCGGCATCCCTTTCCTGGCTGTCTTTCTTTTATCAGGTCCTCTCACCCGGCCACCTGCAACGCTCCTCAACCCCCATCTCAGTAGCCGCTCTTACCAAAGAATCCATTTTTCAGTTGCTGGTCTCTCCCATTGCCACAGTGGCTTATATCTCCTCCCCACAACCCGGCTCTTGCCCCTTGCAGAGAGTACGTTGTTTTACCCTAATCTAATCTTGTTTCTCTGGGGTGTGCGTCACGTCATATTTTTCCAAGGGGGTATATACGCAATGTCAGAAACTGACGGCACTGAACTATAAAAGAATGGTAGCCAGAATAGGCAGACTGTGAAATATAAATAGCACGTAGAATATAGGGAGTACAAACACCACAACAAATCACTGGAGATTAAATCAGCTAACATGGTGCAAATAAGCCGTTATATCCTTTCATTGTCTAATTTGTACTAAATCAATCAAGCTAATTACCTAGTTGTTACAGCAACTGCACTTAGTAATTAACCTCCATTGTGTACAAGCAGAGCGATTTTCTTTGCTCACTCCCAGCGCAGTACAGACCAGTACTTCCATGAACACATCTTTACTTAAATATGATTGAATGTTAAATGAGAATTACAGTATTGGAAAAGGGGAAACGGTGCAAAGTAAAATATACTCATATAGATTGTTGACACACAGTTAATGCTGTGTTTTTATCCCTTGTGTCCTTCCAGACCTCAGAGTACAGAGTCACTAAGCCTAGGACTGATACCCCTAAATTCTACCAGCATCCATCACATATATATTTAATGGAGCTTATAAGAATGGTTTTGCATCGTTACCACTTTAATAAATGGTTTTGTGCGTAACCTCTTGCAACTTTTACTAAATATTTCCTTCTCTGTCATCCAGCAGAGTTTCCCTCGCATGTGACACAGAAAAGCTCTGTACTGTGCATTGAATATAACTCTACCCACAATGCAGTTCTGTGTCATATACCAGGTCATCAAATAACAGAAGCCAGAACCATAAAGCACTCCATTTAATTATTTAGTAAAATTTGTAAGGAAAACCATGCAAATCAGTAAATTGAAGTTGTCTGCAAGGCTTTGATTATGGCGGATGTCTTTTCCCTATGCACACTAGACTTCCTGCATATAAGCCTACTGAAGGATGCTATAGGGAGATGTGTGGAGCCTGGGGTGGATGAGAATAGAGCAAAATAGCTTAATATTTTATCTCCTGTCATAGTTTGATCTTTTATCATTGTTAAAATGCAACTGTTCAATTTGGGCCAATAGTAAAGTAACACCAGAAATACAGTCTAGAACAGTAGAGAAATAGCTCTGCAGCTGCGTGTAGTAATTAACAAGCATCACAGACCTGTATGGATAAGAGCTGCTGCACAGTGTTGATTTATTTTAATTGAAAAAAAGTTTTCCAAGGTAGAATCAGTAGTCTTTGATATCTGTTTTAATTAATATAAACAAGGGCTGTCGGCTCTCTCTTTTGTTTGCATGCTACGGAGTCACAACGAATGGTGCAGACACCACAACTGTGAATAGTATATAAACTCTAGCACCATAGTAGCATGCATCAAGGACAGTGTCTGCACAATGACACAAGACTGCATAGATAGTACAGCAAGCCACATGCTGGATAACTGGTGGTAATACGCTCTCCAGGAATTCATCCTATTAATCTGATAATTCCTATGTTGCTGAAATACCATGTACTCGCTTTGGGGCTAATAAACAAAGCAAGAGTAGGCTTAATGATCAATTAGATTTGTGTGATGCTGGCAGAGTTTCGAGGCCGTTGCTACTTGCAGCATTAACACCCTTTCATATGTTGTGATCAGAGGCGTTTGATCTGCTGTAAAAGGTCAGAGCCTTTTAAGAACAAACTTAAAAGGGTTTTGTCTCTTGGTAGAGAAAAGTCTCTATATTGCAACCATTCTGGGAACCGACACAACCAATTACCAGACAAAAGAATGACTATCACACTACACTACTAAGACATGCCGGGGGAGAAGGCTGAGAGATGGGGTGCGTGGTGGCTATCCTTTAAATGTGTTGTGGTGATGTATGTCAGTGATAGGCACCATTTAGTTCTGCAGATTTCCAACCGGTCCACATCAGTGGTTGGCATACCTGTCCTATATGACCAGAAGTCCATTCCCCCCATAGGCATTATAGTGAGGTACCGGCCCCGGAACAGATCCCAAGATACGACCCATGTAATGTTTAACCCTCCAGGAAATCTTATTCTTAGCTATTTAGAAAGCTTGATTGTATGGTTTGTGGCCCAGCCAATAGCAATGTGGCCTGTTGACTTCACTGGATGACCGGGACTGCCAACGCTCGGTTAGTTGGGAGTATGGAGGTAAACCAGAACATCCCAGGCCTGCTTAGGACATGGTACAGGACAGGTTTGGCAAACATGGATTTTCACGGTACTAGTCTCGTCCGAGTTCATTATAAACAATATGAAAAGAGAGAACCTTCCCCACAATGTAGTAAATTCAATATTCCCTTAAATAGAATATGGATATATATACTACACTTTGAATAAAGCCATCTATTACCGTCTTGTATATTCTGGTTGTGCTCACGGAGTAGCTGTATTATGGAGGAGTTGCGTAAATAGTAAAGCTTTGTACAAGCCAGTATTTGTATCTTACACAGTTATCACATAGCTTTCCTGATACTTTACACACGTCATAGCTGTCAACTCTCCCAAATTTCTAAGTTTTATTAAATGTTTGTCCCTGGAAATATTTCTGGTTTTTCAATATTAACCATCGGCACAGTGCAATGTTTGTATACTAAATGCAATATACAGTAGTCATTGTTATTGACTGGTCTTAATAATTTCATTGTTGAATATTACGTTGGAAGCAAGTTCAGTAAACATCTCATGCTATGGAATGTAATCCATGAATGTATACCGAGATTGTACCATACAGGACGTGTTTTGATGCACTTGCTCAGCACCAATATATCCCTGGATATTATATTTCCAACTTTGGCAACTATGTTATAGCTGGAGAATGTCCGACGCATTTCGCTTCTGTGCCTCTTCTCCGTATGTCAGTTTTCATACACAGTCACATCCAGAACTAGCAATATAAAAGACTGAGGCACATTTATACAGCCCAGTGTGGGGTACAAATGAGGCTGACACTCTTCCTCTGACAAAGTACAGAAGAATTATTATAGCATTGTTGTACAGTTTCCAGGAATTCACTGCATTATCTTTAGAAATCTAACAAATAGAAGAATTTGCGCTCACTGTTCATGTTATAGGTTAACGGGAGCTGCTTAAATAATACAATAGTTTATTAATATCACAAGGGAGTAGCACTGAGCGGTACTTAAGATCTTTAATATTCTGTTCCTGATTTAGTCCTGGGCCTGACCGCCATTGTATGTGTGTATATTTTGTATCCTATATGTCGCTGTATATACACTGATTAAGCTCTGCTCCTCTTACTGCCAGGATGTGAGATATTTCACTTCCGGTGAATTGTATTTCTAGTATACAACAGATGTCGCCTCAGATTACCAACACTTTTACTCTGTACTGGGTTCTAGAAATGTGTCATGCACTGCACACCAGCCCATGATATCTGTATAGTTTAGTATATACTTTGCATCACGCATTTCAGTGTCAGATTACCAACACTTTTACTCTGTACTGCATTATATAAATGTCATGCTTCATACACTAGCACATATCTGTATAGTGTAGTATATACTCTGCATTACGCATTTCAGTGTCAGATTACCAACACTTTTACTCTGTACTGCATTATATAAATGTGTCATGCGCCGCACATGATATCTGTATAGTGTAGTATATACTCTGCATCACGCATTTCAGTGTCAGATTACCAACACTTTTAACCTGTACTGGGTAAATGTGTAGTGCATCGCACACCAGCCCATGATATCTGTATAATGTAGTGTAGTGTCTGCACTGTGTTACCCATTCCATGTCAGATTAATGTCTTAAAACCTCAAACAAGACCTCATTACATAATTACACAAAACCACAAATAATGAACCAAGTACTGAATGTGATCTTGATCACGTATAACGATAACACTGTATGCATCCTCTTTTGTTTTTATATTTTCTATACCTTTTTGGGGCTTATTTAATAACCTAGTGTAAAGAGCAATTATATACTGTATCCTGTAGTAGACTAATTACTGACTGGCTGCGAATGGGATACGTCATGTTTGTTCTAATATTTTTTACAAATTTACTGTCTATGTTTCAGGGTTACTGTAGCATTAAAATGTGATTATCAACTTTTCTAGATTGTATTTTGGAGACGGTCAAAGCAAAATCAGACTGTATAAACTGTGACCACGAAGTCAAATGTCAAACTATATGTAAAAAAGCTGATTCCAAATAATGAACTATGTCCTTTTAGCACCATCCACTAATGTAATTTGCCTATACGGTGGTCACATTCTATGTATCATGATTCTATGACTGTGCTAACGATGTGTGTCGCACGACTAGCGTTGCATGTAACAAACTACATCTGTTCATTGTTTCGCACTGTCTGAACCCGCATCTGATCTGTCACTGACAGTTTGTCTTTTGTAGTCATGGTTGCGACAAATCACATCTATTGATGTCGTTGGGTGAGATCTGTCAGGAAATAAAGTGTAAAATAACAAACATGCAGCAACACACTCCTACTGTCGCAACATAAAGCAATAGTCCATCGCCGATGTAGCCAGCTTCATATGAGCCCTATGTTCTAGAACTCGCCAAAGACTAATCGCTAGTGTAAACCTTATCCACATACTGACATACATAGATCGCAAAATGTTACAACCGCAGAGCAGGAACAGAGCTCTCGCACAAAGATCAACATCATTCAACACAAACGCATTCACATTATATTTACACTATGATCACTACTAATGTCTGTACATTGTTT
This sequence comes from Mixophyes fleayi, assembly GCF_038048845.1. Classification (NCBI taxonomy): domain Eukaryota; kingdom Metazoa; phylum Chordata; class Amphibia; order Anura; family Limnodynastidae; genus Mixophyes; species Mixophyes fleayi. The sequence goes on along the minus strand of NC_134412.1, from coordinate 16,699,904 downwards.
TAGAGGCCGATTTCTGCATTGCCCCGAGCTTAATGTTTAATGTAAAAGTTTATTCAAATGTAAAAGAAAATTGAAAGTTGAAACGATTGCAAGTGCTGAATTTAGACCAAAAATGACATACTCTGTATAGAATAGAGGGATGAATGACTTACTGCAGAGGGTTAGGTGGGAGGCATGGTTTAGCAACATTTTCAGTTGAACGGAGGTGTACTAATGTACCAAACTCACCAAATAAATGTAGATACCTGCCAAATTAACCCTTCATTCTCTGCTACTGAGGCACAATGCACTGTACAGCCGCGGTAGCAGAGACGAGGTTGATGGTGCTGTCTGACCTCTGTCTGTTTTTTTTGTATAAATAACTTCTCTTGACTTCATTGAAAACTGCTGTTGTTTTTCTAGGCTTTATGGAAATAACTGATGTAAAACATTTTTTCTCTCTGTTTTTTTTTTTTTTTGGGGGGGGGGGGGAGGAGGGGTTTAAAAAAAAAAACAACAATTAGCGGCTTTTTTTTATTTTTTTTATTTAATAACTCAAGAGCTGCTCGCCATCTTGGTCCTGGTCGCCACAGCCTGGAATTAACGCAGCGCCTGGTCCTCAGTGAATGTTCTAGCCCCGGAAGAAAGCAAGCAATGTGTATTGTATATTATGTGGTATTTGTTGTTGTTCTGTTATGAGTTAGGCCTCTCTGGTCTACATTTGAAAAAAAAAAAAAGCTATTAAACATATCTTAAATCATGAAATGAGAGGTCAATCTGAAGCTGCAAGCCTGCTTCTTGGCTCAAGTCTTTTATTGTATCCATCAAAATGGCAATGACTGGGGGATAAGCGCAGAAAAATGGCAACCGTGTGACTCTGACGGCTAAAACTCGCTAATAGCAATAAGAAAGGGCGCCGTTTATCAAGAGCTGAGAAAACGCTCTCCTATAATCTCACAAATTACTGATGGGAGATTCGCTTTTGGTGGGAAAATGAAATAAAAGTGATGGCAGAAAACATTAAGATGAAATGATTACACTGGGATTATTATACTTGCACGGCAGTGAAGTGCCACGTTTGCAATAAACCATAGCCTCCAATCAGATGCTTGCTTTCGTTGACTAGCACTACATAGATAAATGTTAATTGCTGATTGGTTGCTGTGGTTCTGAGCACAGGTTTGCATATTGGTAAAGTCTGTTGACTAATTCCTTAAAAAAAAATCTTCCTAATGCTTCTAAGGCAGGGGTCAGGGAACTTTTTTACCTTTTACCCCAAAATATTTCAAAATTTCTTTGAAAGCTTCAACTTCAAAACTTTAGGTTTTGGAGAAATGATGTTGCTTCATTTTTGATACGAGAGCATCAATATTGGGGATTTTGATGTCAGAGCAATTTGGATACAGTCTTCAGCGTCCAATCGATTTCTCTGCTTTGTTTTTAATGTTCGCTAGAGTTGAAAATCCTTGTTCACAAAGGTAGGTTGTTGCAAAAGGCAGCAACTTTTTGACTGCCTCCTCATGTGCAGTTTTGATGCCTTTGCAGCTGTTGACATCCAAAAATATGACAGATCTGCTTTGTTTTCAAATACAATACGTGCTTCATTATTGCATCGAAGCTCAAGAAGTGCCTCTGCCAACCCTTGAGTCTCTTCTGGTACAACAGCAATTTCACATTTAAAGGGAGTCTACAATCCAAATGACAGCATGTGAATCGGCAGCATTACCCCCAGGAATTCCATTTTTACCCCATTTGGGGTAATTTACCCCTGTTCCCTGACCACTGTTCTAAGGGATCTCCCATTTAAATATTAAATTATATATAACATTAATATTAAAGCAATATGATTGCAAAAATATCATTTAGAAAAGGGATTCTTGGGGGGGGGGGATTCATTAGCTGTGAGATTTTTACAGAAATTTCCGCTGATTTTTTTTTAGAGGTGCGAGGAAAATATGAGTGGAGATTTTTCCGTAGTATCGGTAAAAATGCCTCAGAACATCGTGGCTAACTGAATTCCCCCCTTTGTTCCATAGTTAATATGAACCTGTTGCCTAAACACAGTGGAGTGTTTTACAGAGTCTGTAAAGAGCAATCTGTGCAAAGTGTATTTCTGTGTTAGTGAATAGTGCTAAAATGGTACTAAAAATAGACTAAATAGTGATTAACAAAATGCCACAAAAAGTGATGTGATTAATATTATGGAAAATTCAGAAATAAGCACAGAAGGTGTTATCGCAGAAGCACTGAAGGCAGGCATTATAATATACACGACTTGTAGATATATGGCAGAGGATGTTTAGTAATCTAATATAGCGCCAAAGCCTGTTATTCATGATAATTCAGCCTAGAATCCAGTGATGACATTAAGGTGTCGATAGGTGTCTTTAGTGACGGTCTACAATCATGAATATTAGTTCAGAGCAACATCCAGGCTGCTGTCATTCTGTGTGACAGCTTCTACTTACTTTTAGTGCCATACAAGCACTCTCATACTTGACCATTATAAGACACATTACTACCACTGTCTATGAAGAAGGTTCCTCTTGAATTAATAACTTGGTATCAGTGTTGCTATTGCTGTCCATGTAGAGATTTAGAGAATAAAATCCTAAACAGTTTCTCTACTCAAAGCCATCGTTAAATTAATTGCTGCTTTTCCCGTCTTATTCATTACTCGTGAAGCAAAAGATTTCTCTGTGCACTGGCCTTTATATAAACCTTTCTTAAGTTATCCATGTATAATTCCTTTGCAGCAAAATATTAAACATGTCTTTGAGTGCGGAAGGTTTCTAAGAACAGAATGTGTGGTACAACATGCAGGAGACATTAGTATGTGACGTTATTTTATATAATGTGCATGAGAATAATAGAATTACATTAATACGTCCTGATAATCTCCTGAAGGGAGAATATTATTCTTTATAATTCCTTATCATATACAAGTGTTCACGTAGATACTAACGGTGATTTAGGTTGGGTACACACTACAATTTCTCCCGATGTGATATAGTTAACGATTTTATCAACAACTGAAAAAAAGTCCCAATCAGCAGCCGATTCATGGGTACACACTAAACACGTTTTACACGATTTACCTTCAGATCTGTGCTCTACATCTGTCATAACCATCGGCTGAAAAGATCCACAGAGATCTTTGGACACTGCTGGTCCTGAGTGCATACACACTGCAGAATAGGAACGACATCGTTCCATCATTGAACAAATCAAATCAAATGATATGATGAGCTTTGGAATGATTGTAGTTGCAGTGTACACACTAATGTGATATCAGGCCGAACGGTTGTTTATTGTGTGATCGGCCTGATAATCAGCTGAAAAAACTAGTGTGTACCGAGCCTTTAAAACAAAAAACGTCACAATTGCGTATGGATTAGCGAGTTTGCGATTTCTTGGTACTGTTCCAATAGACAATAAATTTGCCCATTTGTTTAGCATTTTGTACCCTATTTACCTAACTAGAGAAGTTAGTAATTATCCTACTTTGAAAAACCTTAACGCAAGGACGTAATATAGAGATACCAGCTGTTGTATGCTGGCGAGAATGGGTGAGGAATATATACAAGGAATATATACCTACAACACATACTTCCATTAATATTCCTTATAAACACCTGGAAAGTTTATACTACATTCTGTGCTTAGAGATATCACTTCTGTCACTTGACTCATTGCGAACATGTTCTATGATGAAATACATAACTGTCATGATAAAGAGTCTTATCTAGGTGACCTAATCTGAAACTTGCGTATTATAAGGTATCAACTTTGTTTCATATAGAGGTGTTCCATACATTCACATAAATATTTTACTGCAGATTCATAAAATATCAAAGACAAATACTAAATCCACGTGCTTTTGGATGCATTTTTTTCATGCCTTGAACGGGATTCCATTAAGTTTTGTGGAACGGAAAACTTGAGTCTCTGCTCCTGCACAGTTCAAACACTGTTTTCATGCATCAGGGAGCAATGGTGCTTTATACAACCTTTGCTAATGCCCCATTCCCAATGCTATGCAGCAGGAGCAGATAGTATGTAGTGAATAGCCCTTTAGGCCTATGGCGATACAACCATTAATTATGTATCCTCACCTTACGTTACCAACTTTTTACATAGCTGTTGGTTTATTCAACTGCGTCTTTAGTAAAGTGTATATTTAGTTGTTGCCCAACTTCAGATGTCATATTGTATCATGGGTTGGGTACACTTTACTGATGTCCACTACTCAGACATGGAGAATGCTTACAAAGAAAATCCGAAATTATGAAAAAACTATTGGAAAAGAAACAGACTTACCTTCAACCCGACGCTGGAGATCTCTGATGGGAGCGCGATACTGACAGCAAGTGATTCCGATTGGACAAGTGTTCGGCACTGCAGGGTGACGTCATCGCAACGTCTGTCAATAGAAATTGAAAGCGGCACTGGGGGGACCCCTAAGGTTAAGTGTTTAAACACTTAACCGACATTGCTGCTTTAAAAATCTATTGACAGACGTCGCGATGACGTCACCCTGCAGTGCCAAACACTTCTCCAATCGGAATCACTTGCTGTCAGCATGGTGCTCCCATCGGAGATCTCCAGCGTCAGGTTGAAGGTAAGTCTGTTTATTTTCCAATAGTTTTTTCATAATTTCTGATTTTTTTTCTGTAGGGCTTCTCCATGTCGGAATAGTGGTAATCGTAAAAATGATTATCACTAGTTAAGTGTTTCTCGCAATGCAGCTATAATGCACAGAAATTACTTTAGACCATGGAACCTTAGAAAAGGCAACTAACAAAATTCTGTCATTTTTCTACTACCATTTAGAAAATAAAACTATATTTCTATGGGTAAATGAGGTATAGTATATTAACCACACCGGGAATCTCTATCAATTAGATCAAATATATCTCATCCCCATATATGTCATTTTATTCTGGTTAAATACCTGGTTTAACAATTGGGAGGTTGTTGCTCTACAGATTCCCCATTCTATAGATTCACAAGACCCAGAAATAAACGTGGTTCTCATACTGTGGCACACTCACAGATATATTGTCCATAAAAATGAATAACACTGCTACCATGGGGACCTTCTAAAGTACCCCCTAAGGGAGGGAATTCTCTGGTCTACTAGCCCACAAAACACTGCGGCCGAAACTGGCGTCCGCATACGCAAACATGTTGAACTGGCAAAACATCGTAAAGGTATGAACTGATGACCAGGTCGCCGCCCTACCCAGCTGCTCTGCAGATGCTCCATGGCGAGCAGCCCAGGATGCCCCCACCGCACAGGTAGAGTGCACCGTGAGAACCTGAGGCACAGGTAGATTTCTATAAACATAAGCAAGCTTAATCATAGATCTGATCCAACGACCAATGGTCTGCTTGGTGAGGGGCCAACCTTTCCTATGACATCCGTAAATAACAAAAAGAGAGTCAATCCTGCAACCAGCAGAGGTGTTGTCCACATAAACCCGTAAAGCCCGGACCACGTCCAGACTAACAGAGGAAGAAGGCCCAGAAGCAGCAATCCCTTCTCTAAAGGCCAAAACCACTATCTCATGATTTAAATAAAAACCAGGAACCATTCTAGGCAAGAAAGTAGGTACAGTCCTATGAACCGTCCTATTTTCATGTAACACCAGAGAAAGACCCCTACGGGAAAAGGCTCCAAGCTCCGACACACGTTAAGTAGATGCAATGGCCAGCAAAATCACCATCTTCCACGTCAAGAAACGCAGATCAGCCAATTCAAGGGGTTCGAATGGAGAACGCTGAAGAACCTCAATAACGAAGTTCAAATCCCACGGGGCCAATGGAGGAATGCTGGGAGGCTGAACATGATTATCCCCCTGAAGGAAAGTACAAATGTCAGGGAGGAAAGCCAACCGGCGCTGAAAGAAAATAGCGCAGAGACCTGAACCTTCAAAGAACTCAGACTCCCATCTCTAACCCATCCTGAAGAAAGGCCATAAAATGGCTAATCTGAAAAAGGTAGAGTTTCGACACTTCTTCCCTAGAGTACATAGATCCTCCACACCTTGTGATAGATCTTAGCTGATACTGGCTTCCGAGCCTTTATGAGGGTCTCCACTACCTTGGAAGAGAACCACCTTGACTGCCAGAGGCTGGCTTCAACAGCCACGCCATTAAAGCCAGCCGAGGTAAGTCCGTATGGTGTAAATGCTTCTTGACTGAAAAGATTGGGCCTGAGAGGAAAAGCCCAGCCTGACCTTTCCACCAGACGCAAGATGTTGGCGCATCAGAGCCAACTGAGTGAATTCGGTGCCACGAGAATGATTGTAAAACATTCCAACAGTACTCGCCTTAGAACCCACGGCATCATCGGAATTGGTCGAAAGTGATATCTTAAACAGGAGTCCCACCACATGAGAAACTCTGGTTGTTGCACAGCATCTTGGAACCTAGTGATTGTGTCTGGATGCCATCAGATCCAGATCTGACAGGCCCCATTTCCAGACTAACTCCTGAAACACCTGAGGATGCAGTTCCCATTCTCCTGGAAGAATTGCATGCCTGCCGAGATAATCCGCTACTAGTTGTTCACTCCGGGAATAAACACTGCTGAAATCGCTGGAATAAATTTCTCCACACACAAGAAGATCTGTTTCGCTACCTGCATAGCTCCTGCGCTTCTTGTTCCTCCTTGGCGATTTACATATGTCACTGCAGTGACATTGAAGGATTGGATGTGGACTGCTTTTCCTTGAAGGAGAGACTGAGCTCCCTGGAGGGCTAACAGCATGACTCTTAACTCGAGAACATCTATGGACTGAAGCGCCTCCCTGTCTGTCCAAAGACCCTGGAGACAAAGCTGGAGAACAACAGCTCCCCAGCCCTTGAGACTGGCATCTGTGGTCACCAGAATCCAAGACCACAGGACAAAAGATCGGCCATCATTAGAAGCTCTTGAACTAGCCACCATTTCAGAGGTTGACAAGTCTCCCTGGAGAGTCTGATTCGTTGCATCTCCAGATGAAAAAGGGGGACACGACCATCGTCTAAGTAGATTCCACTGGAACGTGCGAGAGTGGAAACAACCGTATGGGAGGGATTCGAACATCAACCTTAGATTCCCCATGCCCAAGCGCATGGAAGGGCCAGGGTGACTCAGGATTAACCGTACAGAGAGTTGTAGGGATCTGTAGAGAAGGTTCTGGAAAAAGATCTTGTGAGGGCATCAACTGGGATATGGAATAATTGATTATCCAACCGTGTTGCTCCAGAATTCGAATAGACGGGATCAGATGCTAATAGAAAAAAGGACCTGATAAGTCTTTGAGGAGAAAATAGTCCAAATGCGGAATAATGTTCTCTCCCAAGGCACGTAAACGTTCTGCCATTACCGCCATAATCGTTGTGAAAGCTCTCTGGGTTGTGGAAAGCCAAAAGGGAAAGCCCTGAATTGACATTGGGAGCTTCCTACTGAAAAACAAAGGACTGGTCCCATCCGAAACTTGTCTACTTGTAGATGTTGGTTTAGCCCCTTTGAGGTTTAAAATTGATCGAAATGAACCGTCCTATTTGGGCACCAAGAACAGGTTTGAATAAAGCCCCTGGTGTTTCTGCCACTCTGGACATCATCCTCAAGATCCAAATATCTTAGATGAACGCCGCCCACTGATATTTGAATAGTTGTAGGTGACCCCCTAGCTCTGCAGTCGTGAGGAGAGGAAGGTCCCATCATGCGGATTAGTTTTTTGTTGGGTTTTTTTTTATTTTTTTTTTTATTTTAAGATCTTGGGATTTGGACATCTTCTGGAGTAAGCATCTCTACCCATTTGTGACTGTCCCCGAGTTGCAAGGAGTATACCTCTATTGGCAGACCGAACTAAATAGCCTGTGTTCACAAGAAAGGATTTCCAAAAAGACCCAAAACACGGAGTTCGTGATTTAGGGACATTCACCGGCTGTAAAGTACCTTTACCTCTGGTTGCTTGGCTAATCATACTACCCAACAGGATCCTGTGTTAATATATATAACAGAATAATCCTCACAATAGAAGAATCTCATCAATAAGTTGATAACTATGTGAAGGAACTAGTAAATATTGTACAGAAATCTATTTGAACAGATAAGTGTAAGGCAAGCCTGTTAGTCAGACACAGTCTACTGCTGATAGAGAGCAGCCTGTCAGTCACACACATTATATACTGCTGATAGAGAGCAGCCTGTCAGTCACACACAGTATATACTGCTGATAGAGAGCAGCCTGTTAGTCAGACACAGTCTACTGCTGATAGAGAGCAGCCTGTCAGTCACACACATTATATACTGCTGATCAGTAGCAGTGATACCCGTAGTACCCACAGATAGGGAGCAGCCTGTCAGTCACACACAGAATACAGCTGATAAAAAGCAGCCTGTCAGTCACACACAGTATACAGCTGATAGAGAGCAGCCTATCAGTCAACCACAGTATATACTGCTTATAGAGAGCAGCCTGTCAGTCACACACAGTATATACTGATAGAGAGCTGTCTGTCAGTCACACACAGTATATACTGCTGATAGAGAGCAGCCTGTCAGTCACACACAGTATATACTGCTGATAGAGAGCAGCCTGTCAGTCACACACAGTATATACTGCTGATAGAGAGCAGCCTGTCATTCACACACAGTATATACTGCTGATAGAGAGCAGCCTGTCATTCACACACAGTATATACTGCTGATAGAGAGCAGCCTGTCAGTCACACACAGTATATACTGCTGATAGAGAGCAGCCTGTCATTCACACACAGTATATACTGCTGATAGAGAGCAGCCTGTCATTCACACACAGTATATACTGCTGATAGAGAGCAGCCTGTCAGTCACACACAGCATATACTGCTGATAGAGAGCAGCCTGTCAGTCACACACAGTATATACTGCTGATAGAGAGCAGCCTGTCATCACCAGTGCCGTAACTACGGAGGTGCGGGCGGTGCCATCGCCCAGGGTGCAAGCCCAAGGGGGCGCAGCAGCCGCCCGCTACCAGTCTTCTGCCTTTTACTTTCCCAGTTCCTTTCCACTTTCCCCTGTCTGTTCCCATCACCTTTCACCCCCCCTCCCTTCTTGCCTGACCGATATCGCATCTGCATCGCGTTCCACTTCCTGTCAGTGGAACGCATATGCGTTCCACTGACAAGAAGTTCGGCGTTCCAAATGCGTTCTCAGCTACTATGGAAATGTTTTATTAACCCTTCAAGGAATGTTGTCTTCTGGGTCTCCGAAGAAGGTAAGTGCCCAAGCGGAGCTCAGTGAACCCTGGATCCAAACGCTGCATCCCCGGGGTCTGTCTCCAGGCTTCCTGGAGGTACATTTTTCGGAGGTGGTGTTACAAAACCCTGGAAGGAAGTGCCATGGCTTCTGGCCAAATGTGGGCAGGGTGAGTGTACACCACTATAATAAATGTAAAATGTACATGCTGACCATCCTGGACAGATGAGGGGATCAGCCTGAATTGGTTTTAGGGGGCTGGTCCACCCACTTCAGAACTGTGTAGAAAGCAATATAAAAGGAAGGTTGGTAGCTCATGTAAACTACAATCTTGAGGTACATGCATGTATGCGCTTGCAACAGCTCTTATAAAAGTTAATTGAGCCAGTAAACACAATTGTTATTAAATCCTTCTTGTTCCTGTGATGACATCTGTCCCTACCCGACTATGTACCTGTGACCAACATATTAAAGAGCACACGTTCCCTATGTGACCAGCGTTGAGCCAGCTTCCCTAGGACATTGCTATGCCAGCTACCAAGCTATATTGTTACACTTTAAAAGCAATCATTTCACATAGTAAGCCTATCCCTTAATATACGTTGTAAATCACTGGAATAACTTCTAGAAACAATAAATTTAACCATGTTTAGCCAAATGCATCAGAGAGAGAGAGAGCGCTCTGTGTGTGTGTGTGTGTGTGTTTGTGTATATATATATATATATATATATATACATATATAGTAAAGTGCTAGCCACACCCCCACATTACGGTGGCCACACCCACTTGCCAAATGTCACTGCCACTTAGATGGGGGGCGCCGGTGCCCCATCTAGCCCAGGGCACTAAAACGTCTAGTTACTGCTGATCAGTAAAACTGCTCAGGAGTTTCTTCAACTGTCTACTGTCCAGTTCCGTTAATTGGCTCCAATGAACAGACCAATCTGTGAAGGGGGAGAAGTCCTATAGGAAAATAACATGCTCCACCTCAGGTTTTATGTGTTATTATTTGAAAAGAAACAGACAGACCATAAACAATCACAGCACAGAGATAATAATATAATCACTTATGTTTTGACCCCGGCTACTGCCTCAAAGCAGTATGGAAATTAATATTTGAATAATAAAATGAATGTCTCATAATCATTGACTGAACACTCATGTAAAATACTGTCTGCATTACCTTTAGAGCCTTCTATAATAAAACTCTAAGCTGTAGGTAGATATATATATGTATATATATATATATATATATATATATATATATATATATATATATATATATATATATATAGTCTTCTATAGCCTCAGTAACTAGTTATTCCCCAGTACTTACTGCTGAGGACAGGGCCACACTGAGCACACACAGCCCCCCGGTCTCTTTACCCCACAGATAATCTGACAGATCATTGTGAACAGGTAGAAAACTCTGCACAATAATTTTTGTTCTTATCAGACATTATATTTCTTTTTTTTTTTTAAAAGAAATACAGATTAGGCAACTTTCACAGAGAAAAATTACAGTAAAATAATTACTAGTTCTGACTCTGGCTAATAGCCTCAAAACAGTAATATAAATATCTGTGGTAATAATAATGTAAAAGTAGAAGATATTGTATAAAATCACCTAAGTGCACATAGAGTCTAGTTATAACCATATATGCCTTTGTAATCATGTATATATACATAAATATATATATATATATATATATATATATATATATATATATAAACTCTGCTGCCTTATATCATATACAACTTCCCCCACTGGGGTACTTAGCTGCCGTTGTTTCCTCAATGCAGGTAAGTCAGCAGCAGATGGATTCTCCATTATGTCAATCAGGATTCTCTGCGGTAACTGTAGCTGGATTTTCCTGCCTTTGGAGCGTACCAATCAGCAGGGGGGGGGGGTCTCCGTTACACTCCTATCACTGGTGTTTTTTTTTTTTTTAATATATATCCCCTATGGGGTACTTAGCTGACACAAGGAGGAATTGTGAGGAGAAACCAGCAGCAGTAGAAGTCTCTGAGGTGCCTCTGAAGTCCGACTGCGATGACAGGAAAAGGTGCGAATATCTCCAGCTCCGGAGCGTACCACATACTTGCCAGCTTTTCCTCGTTGGCTTCAGGGAGATCCCGGTGGAGGTGGGCGTGCAGGGGCGGGGCTGGATGAATCACATTTTGGCCACGCCCCTAAACGGTTGGCACAATTTTGGCCAATTACAGCAGGGGGTGGTGCTAGGATGATGCAATATTTGCATCATTAAGCCCTGCACCCCGCCACTTATCTATAGCGGGGGCAAGAAGCGGGAGGTTGCCCTGCTCTTCCAGGAGCCCGGGAGGTCTCCCAGAAATGCGGGAGTCTCCCGGACATTCCAGGAGAGTAGGCAACTATGCGTTAAAGAAAAGCAGCTAATGAATCTCTAGAGACTGAAGTGTCTTTTACATTTCTGTCTCCATTACTGCAGTCATGTTGTCTTACCTGTCAGTCTTTGATTAAATCTTGGTCTCCATGAAAATGGCCACCTCCATAGGCATCAATACATGGACATAGGACACAATTTCTCAACTGTGTCATCATGCCACAGATGGCGAAGCCAACCACGTCTTGTACTGGCTCAGCATCAGAGGTAATGCCAGACTCTTCAGGGAGTGAGGGAGATCACTCCTATTTCAGGGAGTCTCCCTGACATTCAGGGAGAGTCGGCAAGTATGGCATACCACTGACAGCCGGAGAATCTCTCACTCACCCCCCGCTGTCTGATGGTTCAAACGCCCAGAGGAAGCCTCCATCAGCCCAGGCTGCCACACTGCGTTGTGCTCCTGTATCAATGCCCATTCGGAATCCTTCCTAGGGCTCTATGAGATCCAAGTCTCCCCTCTCCGCCTCAGCGGGGGACTTGGTATCTCCCAACATGGCGGATCCTCAACCGAGTGCAACGCTCTCTGCCCGTGGCAGAGCTGGACCCGTTGGGACAGTGCAGTGACAGCCGCATAGCTCCCATTGGAGCTTACAATCTAAATCCCCTATTATATTATATTATTACACACACACACATGCCGAGAGAGACTAAGGGCAATTTGATAGCAGTCAGTTTACCTACCAGTATGGTTTTAAAGTGTGGGAGGAAACCGGAGCACCTGGAGGAAATCCACGCAAACACGGGGAGAACATACAAACTCTGCACCAATGAGGCTATGTTCATGGCCATGGGCCTTTTAAAGTTGGCTGGTCAACCGGATGAAAGTCATTTGTTAGGGGCTGGTACACGTTACCTTTTAGGGGTTCTATGTCACTCAGGCAATAACATACAGTACAACGTTATTTATATTGTACAAAAATTTTTTCTAGAAAATACAATATTTAATTAAATGTCAGGTTTACCCCACTCACCGTCTCTTACCTCACTAGTCCAAAGAATGCGGTTACCTAAGCTGTCATGGTCCTTGGTCCTGGCAGTTTAGCCCACTTTTATCCCCTCTACCAGCATGGTAGAAGTCTAGCCGGAGCTGGATTAAGGCTGGAAATTCCCATATGGTGTAATAATCATTTTAGACAAATACATGGGCAATTCTGCATGTACTGCTGTTAGATGCACGCAGTTCTCCCTTCACAAGCAGAGCAATGTGACCTGTACTGGCAGTCGGACTAAATCCTGGCTAAGTGGGACAATTAATATAAATATACCTCTTTCCCACAACCATCACCAACTTCAAATGATGCATTTTCACATTTAATAAATAGCCTTCCTTCACCCCAAACTCAGCCCCACATTCAATTACTAGCCACCGAACCACCCCAGTATTAAATTAAAGGACACATCAGCCCATCTTAGATGATAGCACCACTATTAAATTAAATAATCAACCATCACCCCATAAATACATTAAAAGCACCCACCATTTATCTAGGGGGGTTAGTGACAAAGACTGAGAGTCCTTATAAGGTCACTGTATCTGCTAGATTTTGTCAAATCCAAGTTTTTCTCCATAGAGCCTATCTCACCCCCATCCTGCTCTCTAAATTTAGTGGGGGCCAGGTGGCCCTTTGTCCCAAGAGCGGGATTCTCGTTTTGGGGGGAAGGTTGTGGACTGCGTGGCGGCTGAGTGTGGGGGTCTTGTCTCGTTTATGTTGGCGAAAGTGCTACTTGCCAGGAGACGGATTTGGAGTGCCCTACATTGAGGGACTGGGTCGATCTTGTCAATGACACTGCTGGGCACAAAAGATGTAACTAGTTGTAATATCGTTGACAATTATGAAAAAATATGGTGTATGTAGGTAGACAGTCTGTAGGGGAGGGTCTGAGGGTGGTGTACCCCCTTTAAAGTAATCCGGGCTGGACAGACACCCAGTTGCTACCTCTGTAGTGATTTTTTATGGTACTCATATAGCAAGATCTCCCATTTCTGACATCCGTATTGAATGTTTCAGTAGTCTCCTACCTATGGACTGCTGTTTCCAGGCAGAGGCTGGACAGCATAGCCACTCACTTAGCACAATCGGGCTGTTACTCTCTTATTTGTATAAGAATGCAGCATTTCTGACTGATAATGGTTTCTTGTTTTTGTCATTATTATGCTACCTATTGCTTTCCATGACACTGCTGAAGCCCCCGCGAGGGCTTAGTTAGTTTTCTGTACGCTAGGATAAACAACACTGCAAAAAAAGTTCAATGAAAAAATGTTCTGATTTTTTTTTTTTTTTTTTTTTAAAAAAAGCACCCACTATTAAATAATTATCCACAATTAAATTAACAGCCCACTGTGTTGGAGAGGCAGATTCTTCTGTCTGCCTCTCTTGCAGCCAGCACACGTCACGGTGCGCCTGTCATGTGGTGCGCATCCCATGTGACGTGTCAGTGACGGATAAGGGGGGCCTATGGAGATAATGGGGCCCGCTGCATGGCAGATGCCTAGGATCGGGGACCCCCGGTCCTCTCCCCCCTGCATCGGGGCCCACAGCTTGCTAGTTCCGCCTCTGGCTATACCCAAATGTACCCGATGTCCCCCAATGGACTAAGAGAAAATGGATTTAACATAAGTAAAAAAAAAAAAAAAAGTATTATATTTTTATTCAGTATGACAGTATTCTGAAATCACTATAATTAATGTCTTTTTTTATAACAGTTTTATTTAATTTGCAGTAACATTAGTTGTCAAGCTTATAATTAACTTCACTTACAATAGTTATTTAGGTCATACGAACACTGATTTTTATCTGCGTTAAATAACAATACAATTATATCATGTAAGAAAAATACTTTTTTTGCCAAATCATATTTTGTATAAATTTCCATTGGTCTCTTCACAGTTTAAATATTAAGTTAGTATGTGTTGCTTTTAAATCCATTTGCATAATATGTTGCTACTACATTATAATAAATATAATATTTGGTTATTATATTATAGCACACTATAGAATAGTTTATTTAAATATTACCATATTGATGTTTAAACTACATCATCATTAGCTTAAAAGGATTGGATTATCTGATGGTGAAATTTCCATTGAATTCTGAAACAAAGGTTTATAGAGAATAACTATATGAATGTTTAAGAAAACGTCTATCCATATTTATGAGATTTGCACATCTGCATATAATTTAAATAGTTTAGTTACAGTAGATATATCTGTTTTTCAAGTTCGATTCAGGATATTTTCTTTGATATCTGTGTAAGTGGATCTCTGCTATGATATATACAGAGTAAAAAACGTGTCACTATATTGATATATATTATAGTATTTGTAAACAAAGTTTGGATTAGGATATCACCATATGATTGGCCTTTCTACTCTTGGATGTTCTGCAATGACATTGAGACTAGGGAGTCTTGGATATGATAAGCACGAACAGCTGTCAATCAAACCGATCGTAGGCCTAAATGGGCGTCATTTAAATGTCTTTAAACGCAATTAGATCATTCTGCATATGACACAACACGTGCTAATTGTTTATTTCTTCTTTATATACCACGATCTCCTGCAGTATGTCTTAAGCCTTGATAAAGATGGATGGCGAAACGCGCATTGGTGTTATGATCGGGTGTCCTTGCCTCTTAATCTAAATATGTAATAATAGGGTTTATCTTGAGAAACTGACACGTTTAGGAGCCTCAGCTGATTGTCGTTACTTGTGTCATTTTAGGGAGAGTATAGAGAAGCAGCTTATCTATAAAATATAGACTTAGCTGTTGTTGGCAACATGGTGGCTTAGTGGTTAGCACTTCTGCCTTACAGCACTGGGGTCATAAGTTCAATTCCCGACCATGGCCTTATCTGTGTGGCGTTTGTATGTTCTCCCCGTGTTTGCGTGGGTTTCCTCCGGGTGCTCTGGTTTTCTCCCACACTCCAAAAACATACTAGTAGGTTAATTGGCTGCTATCAAATTGATCCTAATCTCTTTCTGTGTGTATGTTAGGAAGTGTAGACTGTAAGCTCCAATGGGGCAGGGACTGATGTGAATGAGTTCTTTGTACATCGCTGCGGAATTAGTGGCGCTATATAAATAGCTGATGATGATAGCTGTTATACAATCTAATTCTTCAACAAGCGCTATGCCAGTTTAATAGTAAGCTGACGATATTCACCTGGTATAAGATATATTTTCACTTCAATAGTATTTTTATTAATTTTTCAGAAATTATGGGGTACAGAAAGTAGAAAGGGATGGGGGGGTAAGGAAAGGACACAAAAATAAAAAGGGTAAGGATTGAAGGGGTACATAGAATAAGAAATTTTGATACAACTAAAGGAAATGAGTAAAGGCCCAATACAATTAGCTACACCAGATACATTGTATTACATCCAATTAATATGTTGCAATGTTAGAGTTCTCCATATAAGATTGCAACTTTACCCAAATCCTTGTGGGTGTTTTGGAATCTCAGTATACTGCATGCAGCTGGATATAGCACTTTAGGGAAAGCCTGGTGAGAGCTTATCTGTAATCAATCGACACAATAATTCTATCATTTGAATTTTTACTAGATGCTATCCCAGTAATCAGTATGCTGCAACTAAAATGAACTATTGGACGTCATTAAGATAATTGCATTTGCGCCAGAGAGACATCCTTCATCACAATTAGATACAATCGTGCAATGTCAAGAGTGAGAAAGCGTTGAGATATAACCCGTCCACATCCTTGCTAGATAATGGGTGAATGTTTCATTATTAGAACAAGGTAATCTTTGAAGGAACTAATCTTCTGTATATTAAATTATTATTATTAAAAGTTTATATGTTTCTATGTCCGTTTCCATTACAGAGGGTATGATTCACCTTAAGGAAATTAATAGAAATAAATGATTGAAATAATTTCTCCCTGTCTGTGAAATGAGTATGATGGGAACACACACATATATATATATATATATATATATATATATATATATATATATATATATATATAAAACAAATCGCCATGGTGATCTTTTATAGGAACAAGTTACCATTACATATGCATTGATATAAAGGCTGTGACTGATGACCCTTAAATAATTAATAAACTTCAACCGTGCAGCGACTCAATCACAAAAATTGATTTTACCCACATTTTTTTTTCCTCATTCACACAATCTACATCTTTAGTTTATATTGCTGTTTTTTTTTACATAATGTAACTTGCAGTGATAAATTTAAACAGTTTTACATGCATATGAATCAAGATTATAAATGTTAATGAGCAATATACCTGTTAGTGCATCACAATATGATAACCAGTTTCTTTGCTTGTACTGTACACCTTTTGCTAGATTTACTAAACTGCGGGATTGGAAAAGTGGAGATGTTGCCTATAGCAACCAATCAGATTCTAGCTGTCATTTTGTAGAATGTACTAAATAAATGATAGCTAGAACCTGATTGGTTGCTGTAGGCAACATCCCCACTTTTTCAAACCCGCAGCTTAGTAAATCTAGACCCTTGTGTGTTTGCACAGGTTACACTCTTTATTGGGTATCTCTAAGCACTAGTTTTCATAATGTTCCATTGTTTGATAGCTAGTTTATTATTGACCAATCCCTGAGCGATTGTGTCGGTGATGAATGAGAAAAGCCAAATGGCATAGATCTGTTAGTTCAACCACATGACAATGTGCCTTATACTTCCTCTTTCCTGATTGCCAAATGAATTCACACAGACACACCAGAGGTAGTCATTAGCTAAAAGATGTTCTGTTCTGCTCAATCCAATCCAATTTATTCTTTGGCCACCTAGAAGATTGATTTGGAGGTCACATGTTTCAGAATGGCCGATCCCCTCTGGTGGCTATACCAGGGGCAAAAGCAGGATTTGAGAGGGGGGTTTCCACACCACGCCACCAGTGGGCGTGACCAGCATGCATGGGGGCGTGGCTATAATTTTAGATAGTGCTTGGCTGCTCTCCAACTCTTCCTATCCCCATAATATACATGGGCAATGCTCCGTGCACTACTGTTAGGTGCACGCAGCTCTCCCTTTTCAAGGAGAGCCGTGTGAAGCGGGGGCAGGGACCAGCCACCTCAATTATACAGTGCCCCAGGCTTGGAGGGGGGTTTCCAGACACTAGGAACCCCCCCCCCTCCTCGGTTTGCCTATGTATACAATGCCTACTCCCCCAAATCTCTGGTGGCTAAATGGTGTAGACCACAGATCTCTGATATATAAACCACATATCTCGTCTGACAATAAAATGCAGACCCAAGATTTCTGATAGAAACATGATCCATAACGTGGCAACACAATAGCTTACTTATCAGTCAGTTGTGGGGGCCACGTAGAGAGTATGACGCTTGTCATAGCTTAAGAGGAGGTGGGTGGGAGGTAATTGACTCCCTGTAGTCTGGTGTCATGGAATACCAGAGATTACGGGATTAAACTGTGAGACTAGGAGGCAAAAGGTTAATTCTATATACTTATTAACTGTTATAAATGATTATTTGCACAAAATGGTCATATAGGTAACAATACATTGCTGATAGTTGTTATAGAGCAGTGTTGGCTAACCTGTGACACTCCAGGTGTTGTAAAACTACAAGTCTCAGCATGCTTTGCCAATATCTAGCAGCTTATTGCTGGAAGGGTACGCTGGGACTTGTAGTTTCACAACACCTGGAGTGTCACAGGTTAGCCAACACTGTTATAGAGTATTCGTTTAAATATGGCAATCCAAATTTGCTTCATCAACAATTCTCCAAAGTATACAGTTTATTTTCAACTTTCTCCCAGTTGACAGTAAAGCAGACATTACAATTACTAGTGCTGGTGGAAGTGAGAAACTCCCGAAAAGCAATGGGCAGCTGAGCATGGGGCCCTGGAAGATCTACTGGTATGGGGCAGTGGGGAAAATATGACATTTTCGTGCAGTTCTCTTTTACATAATTAGTCCACAGAACAGAGATTTAGCGCACCATAGTGCACGTAGCTCTGGGATTTGTCCATAGTCCCGTTACAAAAATTGTGTAGCAGATAATCGAGTATGCACAGGTGTCAAAGTATCCACCGTCGTTGGGAGTAGTTGAGCGGATCAAGGGATTTTTGTGGTCGAGTGCGGATTAGGCGCATGACTCTACTTTTGTACCCAGACGCAAAAATTAGATTTAATATGAATTAGATTATTTAAATAGGAAAAGGTTACAGAAGAGGCATCCCCTGCTTTACATTTTTAACCCCATCCAAAGATTGGAATTGTCGCAGAGGTGCTAGTGCTCTCGTCCCTTCCAGTTGCAAATTTCTAGGCCCACATCAACCAACGTCACAAAAATCCCTCAAACGCACAAAAGTGACATATCTAATAAAAACCGTCCCAACACACTCATAATTAAAGTAATATATGATTATAAGCGGAGTAGTACTTCAGGAGAAAAATGTTTAATGAAAGATAGTAGTGCAAACAAGCATTACCACGCCACGCATTTCGCAGTTTGTAAATGACCCTCTATTATATGATTAAAACTATTTTCTTATATTGATTACGAAAGGTTGCAGTAAGCACTGATTACCAACTTAAATTGCTGTACATAAAATTGTATTAAACACCTTCATATGCATAGAGAATAAGAGTACAACAGATGCAAACATCACTGCTCACAATAGGAACATTGTCAGAGATAAAGATTTCTAATAACAAATCTTTGAAAACTGGGACAGACAAGAATATCAACTGCATCAGTTCATGTTCTGTTAATGGCCTGCGGCTAAGTAACATTGAGAATAAATATTGTAGGATTGGTACTATCCATGTTAAATTAAATGAAAGTTGATGAACCTATACTTCTGTTTAACGTAATCCAATTATCTTTATATCCACTATTGTAGAAAACCCATTTGACAGCATGGTGTATCGTTAAGTAAGACCTTCCAATTCCAAATAACATATCCTGCATGGAATTACGGAATGGTTTCATCTGAATTAAAACTGGGCCAGAGGGGAAAAAGAATGGATGACTAGTAGGGCAGGATTGCAATCTCCCCCCTGGCCAGATATTATGTTTACAGATCAGTCATTGCCAATTAGTGCAATTAGTTGTGCACAGTCACTGTACATTACATTGTTGATGTTATGCTGCTATTTATTGCCCACAGTGGCAGTGATGTAATTGGTCCAGGGTGATTTACTAAGATAAATCCAAAAGACAAAAGCCACGGTTGGCCTTTGTTCTTATTTTTGCGTATTGATAAATACAATAGACCTGTGTGTGGTCATCCTAACATGATCCAGTGAGACTCAGGCCTAATTGCTGGATCTTGTCCAATTTGACCACCTATGGACTAAGGAACAGAATCACTCTATAACCCTTATACTGATACATTCCTTATGTATAATTGTATATTCATGGAATATAGTATGAAGATGTGTTGCTCTGGTATATATGGTGTGGGAAAATATGGGGTAGTTTAATTGTACGGTAAAGTGAACTACACACTATGCAGGAAAAGTTGTTTAAAGAAACAAATCATCATCATCATTTATTTATATAGCGCCACTAATTCCGCAGCGCTATACAGAGAACTCATTCACATCAGTCCCTGCCCCAATGGAGTTTACAGTCTACATTCCTTAACACACACAGACAGACAGAAACACAGACTAGGGTCAATTTGATAGCAGCCAATTAACCTACTAGTATGTTTTTGGAGTGTGGTAGGAAACCAGAGCACCCAGAGGAAACCCATGCAAACACGGGGAGAAGATACATACTCCACACAGATAAAGCCATGGTTCGGAATTGAACTCATGACTCCAGTGCTGAGAGGCAGAGGTGCTAACCACTAAGCCACCGTGCTGCCCCAGTTAAATCATTAACTCATTCAACGGTGACTGAGCTGGATGCAGGAAACAAAATAGTTCATAACTGCAGACCAGCGAGGTGGGAAGTAGTGATGGGTAAATAATGATGAGGGTGGGAGAAATTGAATGCTGGAGAGAGAGAGGAGTTTGGAGAAGAAGTGTGGTGAAAGTGAGCCTGAATGGTATAATGTTCTAGTCTCTGATCCAGCACACTGACGATTGAG
This sequence comes from Mixophyes fleayi, assembly GCF_038048845.1. Classification (NCBI taxonomy): domain Eukaryota; kingdom Metazoa; phylum Chordata; class Amphibia; order Anura; family Limnodynastidae; genus Mixophyes; species Mixophyes fleayi. The sequence continues at coordinate 16,679,195 of NC_134412.1, read as the reverse complement.
CTTGGTTCGTTCTGCAGTTGAACAGAGAAGTAGCAGCAAACACAGCTCAGTCCTCCCCTGATCCCTTCAGACTACCTGCGGCACCTTAAACAGCCCGAGGAATGACACTAGCAGAAATTGACTATCTCTTTTAGCCACCTACTTCTACAATCTCAAGGTAGACCAGCAAAGCCTGTAAATATTTAGTGATGGTATCTCAGGTGTCAGAAAAAGACCTAGCTAAGGGTTGCAACATCTCATTTATGCTGAGGTCTACTGATGTTTATGGAAAAGAAAGCCAACTCTCACTTACCTGTCAAAACCATCCCAAGCTCTACAACCACAGGCCTAGGTTTTTAAAAAAAAAACAAAAAAACAACAACTTATAACTCCCTCTGTCTTTTGGGCTCCTGAAGCTTTCCTGCCAGAGACAAGGCAATCACAATCTCTGGACTCCTTCTAGTTGGATGCCTAGCCTGTCTAAGGTACCATGACCTAGCTCTACTATCATGTCTACTAGATGAAGCTTTCTAGCTGCTTTCTAATATGGGGGAGATTTGGTCAGGTTTCTGAGGCTATAGAGGGGTGGGAAGGGGGGGGGGGGTCCTGTGGCCACCTCATGGGTTTGACTGTGCATAACTAAAGTCAAAAAGGTACTCCTGCTTCCAATATTTCTGCTAATACAGAAATGGGGATGCATGGTACCAACTCATCTGGTCCACGTAGTGTGGTTGGGGTCAGTGCCAATCATTACCTGCACAGCTGAAGTGCCAAAAGAACGCTCTTGAATACCGGACTGCAGAACCGCTAACTCAAAGCTCTCAGAAGATCCCACCGACCTGCCTCCACGATCCCAATGACTACTTCTGATAACTGCGTTCCCTTCTTCTGTGTTAAGTGTGGCCCCCGGTTTTTAGGAGGCTCCTAGTGCTTCCACTTGGATACCAGTTAAGAACATGGGGAGTGTGCGTACACTGCTGATATATTCCTACCAGCAGGATGGGATCTCCCCCGCCATTCACCAACTATCTCCCAGCCATTTCCGTGCTACTCCTTCAAATCCTGGAGAAATTCCTTCTCACCCTAGCAGAGAACAGTGGTGGGACCCAGGGCAAGACTCTACACCAGTGTTGGCTAACCTGTGACACTCCAGGTGTTGTGAAACTACAAGTCCCAGCATACCCTCCCAGCAATAAGCTGCTATATATTGGCAAAGCATGCTGGGACTTGTAGTTTCACAACACCTGGAGAGTCACAGGTTAGCCAACACTGCTCTACACCTTAGTCACGTCCCGATCATTGACTCTCCCGACTTGCTGGAGAAGAGAAGGGGATGTTAGGGAGGTGGTAAGAGCCTTTGCACATGGATTAATTATTCTAGTTGTATTTAATTTATTTTTAATGTGTAATAAATGTTTTTGGTTGGCAACGCCATCAAACTCAGATACAGTCATTTGATGAAGTGGGTTGTAAGGATTTGTATCATTAAATTTTAAAATTGGTATTACGATGAATTAAATGTTAACTAAAAATAATTATTATCCTAAAGATTATGTTTGATTAAATTAATTTATTAATTTGGTGGTAGAAAAGTGTCACACTGCAGCAATGTTAGTAACACAACTTGAACATTTTTGGGCAAGATAATAAAAAGAACAATGCTGTACACTTTATATATTTTTGTTGTGCCTAGCTTTTTTACTTGTGCGCTTTCTAAGTGACTTTTTTACGCTTTATAGAGTTTAAGGCATGGGAAGTGCAGAATAAATATGTTTACATAATCTAGTCATGTATTTGCTCATTTGCACTATTAAGATGTGTTATGTTGTCTTATTTTCACTGCATGATCAATTCGTCTCCTCTGCTAGGAGTTATTTTGTACATCTATATCGGAGAATGGATGTGTTTTAAATTTTTATTGCAAATGTGAGTGTAACCTATTTTTTGTTGATTACAACATAATTTTAAAAGGTAGCACAAAAGATCCTCTTTTCATTCTCTATGTTTCCTTCCATTAAAATGAACATCTGAACTATAAGGGGGCCAGATGTAATAAGGAGTCCCTCTATAAAGAGATCCACTGATCATGGCTTTGATAAATTATAACTCTGGGCTTAAATACCACTGGGGGAAGCAGATGTGGGGGCTGATTTTGGAGCACAGAGTTAGGAATATCACTTTTATATATTGAATTGGAATTGTTTTGTATACACAATAGTTGTACGGTGTAGGAATTGATTCATATTGGCTGTATTACATTATTTGGGGATATATTTGTTTTCGTTCACATGATTAATTTGAACAACATATGAACATGAGAAGACCTAGATACATGGAGAAAATGTAAGTATTTTTTTTATTATATATTGTCACAGCAAAGTATTTATTTGGAACACGATTTGCATTTTTTTCTTTGCGGAACCAATAGCGCTTGAACAGTCTCACTTTTCAAATTTTGTCACAGTGTATAGCCTGGTGTATGGCCCATTGAAGAGTATTTGGGCTAGGAAGAGGGAATGGTGTGGGAGAATGTCATGCTCTCCCGGGAGTCCGGGAGACTTACCCGGAATTCAGGAGTCTCATGGACATTCTAAGAGAATGGTTACCTAGGGAGCCAATGGTTAGCGGTAGAGATGCTCAGCCTCGGTTCCTCAAGAACCGAACTCACCCGAACTTAGCATATCTGAGTACTAAGCCGAGTTGGCTTGGTACTGTTGTGCGCCCGTGGAATTGAAAACAAGGCAAAACGTCATTGTGATGTTGTCGGATTTCGGGAGTTTTGGATTCCTTTTTAAGATCCAACATCACGGAGGGTGGGAGGGAGGTCGGACCCCCATTTTTCTTTTCTGCCACTGCTGTGTGCCACTGTGTCCTAGATGGGGTAGGAACTGCCGTGTGTTTGTGTCATTGCTCTGTCGCTTACCATCCAGCCAGGTCGCTGCAGTATTTGACCGAAAGTGTATGAAAATAATATTGTGGTCTGTGAGGTGGTCAAAATTGACTGCAAATGACTTGAACTTAGTGTTATTGAGGTTAATAATAATGTAGGAACAAAAAAAAGAGCAAAATTATGTGATTTTAGCATATGTTAGGATTTTTTTCTAAAACATCCAAAACCAAAACACATGAGGGCGGTTTTGCCAAAACCAAAACACGAAGCAAAAAAATAAAAACCAGTTCACGGGGGTCAGTGAACATCTCTAGTTAGCGGGCACCTAAAACACTGAATACGCCCCATAGTGTCACTTATCCGGGTTTTTTAATGCACAGCGTCCTCTGACATAGAGAATTTCTAGGCTGGATATTGGTTCAGCTCCCAATATGGCTCCCTCCGCTGTATGCAGGCGACAAAAATACTCTGTTGGCTCTGACACTAAATATTTTGGCTGATGTGTATAAATAAAATGCAATATTGTTTCTATAAAGTAGTACTTAAATGATAGTCATTAATGTTTGCGGTAATTAATGTGACATTACTGTGATGAGTGAAAACAAACCATAAACTATTAATGGCCTTTTTTTTTTTTAAATCAAACTTTCACTGAAACCTGATTACTGAATCGTGCCTAAAATTTCTATTAGCAACTTAGTCAGTTCCTGAGATTAATCTGCAGACATCGCTACTTCTTTGTCATTTCAATGTCACATTTAATTTTCAGTCAGGTATTAATACATAAGTATGCATCAATCTCTTTCCTCACTAGTACATGCATATATTTATATGAAGCTTCATATATAAATTGGCCTTTGAAATAAAATTCTGAAGTCACCAGTTCATGCTGGTTTTACTAAACTTTCCTGTTTAAGCACACTTGCCTACCTTTGGCAAGTTGTATCCGGGAAAAGGGGCGTGTCTAGAGAGCGGGAGGGGGCGGGGCACGGTGAATCACGACATTTTGGGCCCCCCCCAGGTCCAATATGCCGTTTTGTCGCGGGGGGCGGAGCCAAAATGACGTGATTCACAGCGAATCGCGTTATTTTAGCCCCGCAATACCGGGATGCAGGAGTTTTGCCAGCTCTCCCGGGAGTCCGTGAGACCGACCCAAATTTCGGGAGTCTCCCGGACCATCTGGGAGAGTTGGCAAGTATGTGTTTAAGGAAGTATAATTTGCTTTTTAGGTGTGTTTTGTCAAAAGACATAAACAGCGTTTGCCCTCATCTGTCTGTACTTTAGAAACAGACATTTCCCTCATGTGTCTGATCTACACCTGTAAGGTAAAATCACACTTATATATAAGGACCACTTTATATACACAAATAAACATATTCTTAGTCCTCTACTTGCATATTAATGACTGTTTTCTAGACAATTTTCCACTACTAAGCCTAATCTCCTCAGAGTTGCTCCAATTACCCCCCCTGCTCTCCGCCAAACCCACACTCCAAATGTCAGCGACTGACGCAGGTTAAAATGGCGGCCATTCCATGGGCTGTTATACTGGTGTATATTACAAACCAGTTCTGCAAAGAATTTTATTCCCAGTCTGCAATTTGGGATAAAAGATGACACTGCTTAGATGCAAAAATGGGTTGGGGTAAATTAGCCCTTGTGATTGGAAAAATGAGGACCTATTTAGGCATTTTTACTGGGACTGTACGGCCAGTTAACACTTAAAAGAACTATCCTTACAATATTTATTTAAATGCTCTTTTTTTATATTAGTGCTAGTATAACAAGTGAAAGGGAAGAAGGGTCACCCTACAACTTCTCTAGACCCAAAACTAGTGGGCGCAGACTAGATTGGGGCCTTGACAGGTCTGAGCCTGGAAAAGTAGAGGCTCTGAAAACATGGCACCTAGGCACAAGACATTTGTGGACAGGTCCAGTCCATACAGAGCAGTGTGCCAAGCAACAGGAGTGGCCAGGAAGTAGTAGACCCATTGGAGTAGATTTGCTAAACTGCGGGTTTGTTGCCTATAGCAACCAATCAGATTCTAGTTATTATTTATTTAGTACAGTTTACAAAATGACAGCTAGAATCTGATTGGTTGCTATAGGCAACATCTCCACTTTTTCAAACCCGCAGTTTAGTAAATCTACCCCATTGTGTCTCTCAGTCATACGTTGATTTAGCCGAGAATAATTCACATCTTGCTTTTCTTTGACATATTCCTTCCAGCTGTTTTCATGTCCCTCTTTACAAAACCAAAACACTCCTTGGATCTGCTGGGCCTATTCAGTGAAACTGGCCTGGACCCAAAGCTCTACATTAGCTTCTGACTGTGCCATTTCAGAAATTCTGATTTTTTTGTTTTTCTCCTGTCTCTTCTGTTTCTTTGGCCTCATATATACGGAAGAGGGATAGGGATACAGTAGACATACTAGTACATATTACGCGATATCCTATAGAGATACACACAGCAACTCTGCTTCCGTAGTATGATCAGTTCTGCTTGTTGTGTTCACAGTGTGTTAGATGGTCAGTGTAAGCTGACATGCTGTTCCCTGTAGAAATCGATGAACTCTATTTTTACAACGAGCAAGTTGCAGTAGACAGAGTTTGAGCCGAGTATATCATGGATGCATACAAGCATTGTGTGTACCTGCCCCCAGTATCACAGAAACTCATACATCCTCTATATGACATAAGCAGATCTACAAGATAAATGGCAGCTGAGCATTCAAGGCTCGGTCTCTGCACCAACCCACAACATCTCTATTACATGATCCACAGTTACAAAATGGTTCACTGTCGTCTGGTTTCCTATTTGCAGTAGCCTGAGATGGATTCATTGAGGTGTGTTTCAGTTATTTAATTTATCCCAGAAAATGCAATTAGGTAATAAGTGTGAAGTAGGAGAGGAAATCATTATGTATTGTATAGGGTGAAATGGGTCACGTTGGAAGGTTGGTCATATGCATATTTGCCTACTTTTGAAGGCAGCTGTCCGGAAGGGGGTCCATCATCATCATCATCATCATCCATCGACAGGGTGTGGCCACACGTGGTGCGCCGTTAGGCTTCGCCCCTGTTAATCTTAGGCAATGTTGGCCAATCGCAGTAGGGGGCGGGGTCACAATGACACATTTAGCTCCACCCCCACCATATTCAACAACGGTGACAGCTGGATCCGGGATTTTTGCCTGCTCTCTCGGGAGTCCGGGAGAACTCCCAAAAATTCGGGAGTCTCCCGGACATTCCATGAGAGTAGGCAACTATGGTCATATGTAATCGTGAGCAAACATTTACTTGCCACCATTTCCTATAGTCAGGGAAAGACCCTATTAGTATACACAGACACTATGATGCTTGCAATCCTTGGACATAGAACAAGGAACCTATGCAGCCTAAAGAGATCAATTCTCATGCCTAATATGCCTAAAGTATACAGCTTCACAACTTAAAGGGGTTGTCCATTTTTATAACACCCACCTCATTTAGACCTCTCCCCCCAGTTTAGCAATTGAGTGCGGGTGGGTCTCTCTACTAGGACCATTGCTATAGTTTTCTGAAGCTGGGACCATTTTTTGTCTAGTGCTCTTAAACAGTGCTTAATAAGAAACCTGAAATTGAGGGGCAGTTGTTAGAAAAAAGGACAACCCCATTAATAAGCATTGCTATGCAGCCCACAAAGCACTGACATTTACAAAAGAGATTGGGTTACGTTTATAAAGAAGCATTGCAAGGAAAGCTGTTTGTGTACTAAAATTGCCCCAAGCTGGGTCAAGAGATATTTATATATATATATTTCCTAATTTTCTAATTTATATATATATCATTCTAATTTTATTCTGCAATTTTATATTTATATGCCTACTATGCACATATTTTTTTTTGCACACGGATTTGCTATGTAGTATTTTATTCATTTAACATTATATTATATGCTTATTTACTATTTTTTTTATACAAGAACAATTGTTAATAAAGTTATTTGAAGAATGCGATTATAAAAAGAAATAGGAGGAAGTCTACAACCATCCTTGATAAAGTCTAATAGGACGAAACGCGTTGGACTTTGGAGACCTATGAAAACTTTTATTTGAAATTATTTTGACTCACTTAGGCTTTGGTAAACAGGAAATCATATGCGTTCCACGAGTCTGGGATTGGAGGAGAACATCGCGACTGTGAGTACAGTCGGCATCGGACTTTTCTACCCTTCTCCGAAGCTTCCCAGACGGGGGCAGAAAGAACCGGGGAGAACCTGGAGGATCTAGAGCGGCAATCAGGGAAAGAGTAGGGCAAGAACACTGACTGCAATCTCCGCTGGTAAGTGAGTGCATCTATAAAAATCATTTTTATTTATTTTTTCTCTTTATTCTGTTTGAGTATATTCATTATCAGTATCCCGTGCGCTACATTCTATTTGGCAGTATATTTATCTATTTTGTAAGCAGCAAGGATACATTTACCTTTTATATTGTCAAGAGATATATTTATAGAGCTGAGCAATATTACTTACTCCTGGTACGACACCTCTGACATTACTTGATAATGTGTAATACTTACAGAGGGATAGACTGTGAGCTCCAATGGGGCAGGGACTGATGCAAATGATTCAATATTCTCTGCAAAGCCATATATGGAGGTATCTGGGCTATATGCTGACATATTGGCTGTATAGAGGTGTGTAGAGCAACATTTTGCATCGCACAACACACTAAATCCAAACCTCCCAAAATTGATATATTTAGTAATTTGGAAGATGTGTCTGCGCCACAGGAGAAGTTGGCGTCATCATACTATTTTGGGTGTGGCCACATCACATTGAGGTGCCATGTCATCTAGAGGTGTTTCTAGCACTTCCAAAGCACTGCACCACCACAACCCTCTTACCTAAAAATACCCCTCCACGGGCAAACGCAGGATTTGTAGAGGGGGGGTTTCCACACCACGCCACCAGTGGGCGTAAACATCATGCATGGGGGCGTCGCTATAATATTAGACAGTGCTTGGCTGCTCTCCAACTCTTTCTATCCCCATAATATACATGGGCAATGCTGTGTGCACTACTGTTAGGTGCACACAGCTCTCCCTTTTCAAGCAGAGCCGTGTGAAGCAGAGGCAGGGTCCAGCCACCTCAATCATGTAGTGCCCCAGGCTTGGAGGGGGGTTTCCAGCACTAGGAACCCTCCCTCGGTTTGCCTATGCCCTCCAATGTCATGCACACCTGACGCTGGTGCGCACAGCAGTAAAGATGCGCCTGCTAGCTCATACATCTCCAAACTATCCCAGAATTGGCGGGACAGTCCTCTCAAATCTAGATTATCCCTCCTAAATTGTGACATAAATGTCCACTTAGTGTGGCTAGCGTGTGGCGTGCAAAGTGAAATTATTCTTGAAGAACACAAAGTAAAGGTCCTATATCTGTAACCCCTTCCACCCACCACAATATGACATACTAGCTAACTTCGGCAGTGAGATTTCCGGGAGAGGTCTCGCCGCTGCGTCCTGGGGGCGTGGTCATGCGAATCGTGTCTTTAGACCCTGCTCCTATGCTAAATTTTGCCAATTCCAGCCCAATACAGCAGAGGGCTGGGTCAGGATGCTGCAATCGGCCCCCTTTACTAACGTAGTGGGCAGAATGCAGGAGGTTGTCCTGCTCTCCCAGGAGAACTCCCAAAAATTCTGGAGTCTCCTGGACATTCCAGGAGAGTAGGCACCTATGCAGTATGATACTGTATATATCCTTTTCCTCACTTAATTTACCAATTGCAGAGAATTACCTGTGCTGAATTCATTTACTGATGTGTGAAAGCATTTCAGTTTCTTTAACACAGGTAACTGCATATGTAAATTAAGTGTCAGAGCAGTGAATTTTATGCAAAGGGTCACAGTTGGAGGGTATCACTGTAAATAAAAAAAAAGTCACCATCTTGATTATATAACGGTGTTTATAATAAAATAATGCTTTAAAAATAATATCAAATATAACAAAAAAACCACCCACCCAGCTAAAATACTTGAGCCTAGCAGCACTTAATACAATACAGGTTATTTTCTGGAAGACTTTGCCCGCAGCTAAGATGGCGATTTGCAGTCAACGTCACTTCGTCACGTCCTCGGCTTTGGATTCTTAACGGTGCTCTAACAAGCAGCCTTCCGATTGGTCGGCCGTAGTATGCCGTCAGCCAATTCTCGGCTGCGTTGTTCGCAGGTGCTGAGTGCAGCGCGGTGAGGGCTGACGGTGTGTAGGTGAGATTGGGGGTTATAGAGGGAAGTGTGTGTGTGAGAGGAGTGAGGCTGTGACCCGCGGAGCTAGCGCTCTAGTCCCGGCTAGGGGCCCACTCTAAAGACTATACCACTGTGTTACATCATTATCCCTGTCTATAAGGCGTGGGGGGTGGAATATTATAATATTATCCTGACAGCCAATGGGGGGTAGATGGGGACCCCCCTGCTCTTTTATATGTAATGGAAATAATGACAGCTTGAGGCTCCCCAGCTGTTGGGGGAACTACATGTCCCAGCACAGCCACTGGTTGCCTGAGTCACGTGTCAGGTGTCACGTGTTGGTGATTTTCCAGCTATACATCTAATTCCTACTTATCTCTCTCTCTGCTTTATAGATATCTCCAGTGTGTCCATGCCAGGCTGATCTCCAGGGATCTGTGGGGCATCAGGTAAGTACAGCTGTGACAGGTCTATGGGCATGTGCCCACCATGTTTATATCATGCAGCTTTTAAATGCATGTAAATGAGTGTGAAAACAAACTTCAGTGCACAAGTGGGGCTGTACATATTTAAGGGGCAATATTTTAAACAGTTATTCTACTTTGGTGCGTCTGAGGGGTTCAACATATTTGTGGCAGCACGGTGGCTCAGTGGTTAGCACCTCTGCCTCACAGTGCTGGGGTCATGAGTTCAATTCCCATCCATGGCCGTGAGGAGTTTGTATGTTCTCCCTGTGTTTGCGTGGGTTTCCTCCCACACTCCAAAAACCATACTAGTAGGTTAATTGGCTGCTATCAAACTTGACTGTAGTGTGTGTGTCTGTCTCTCCTCTCTCCTTTCTCTCGTAAGCTCCAATGGGGCAGGGACTGATGTGAGTGAGTTCTCTGTACAGCGCTGCGGAATTTGTGGTGCTTTATATGATGAGGAGCTATACAGTATGTATATACTATACTGTTTTTTATATGTATTTTGACTAGCATTTCTAACATGTATTTTTAAGGCCAGTGTGTCCATAACCCAAGAAAGAGCAGTTTCTCAAATCTTTTTATGTTTGTAAATGATTGCAGAACACAGGTGTGATAGCCATGTGTTGTTTTTTTTCCTTTAAGTCTTTCTGCTATTTGGAACACAATGCCTAAAATATACTAAATTACATTCTCCTCTTTATGGTGTAACAGTGTTAATGTCTGGAGGGCAAAATACTCTTTGACTATTTAATTAGCAGACAATCACCTTACAAAGGATGTTCTGGACAAAGCACTGCCTTACAAATCAAACAATATGGTATTGAGGAAATGTTATGTAGATTTTAAACACTCAAGTTGTTGTATAATCAGTGGCATCGCCAGCTGACATTCTAGGAATTGGAACCTTGGTAATTGCACCACAACAAGGGGGAAGTAGTGACAGATTAATTAATGGAGGACGCTGGACAAAAATGGGGAGATAAAACTCCCATGGGATCAAGTGATTGTTTTAATGGGATATTTAGCATCCCTATTATGTTTGTCTTTAAAATGTCTATATAACTCGCATGTATCTGAATTTATGTAAAGATGTTGGGTAACTTGCTAACATCAACTAAGCACATTTTGCCTCTGGCTCATTGCATTATGTAAATGAAATGAACATCTTTTGGTGGGTATAGAGGTACAGTTTTCTGCACTTTGGGCCTTGCCGTTGATTAAGCAGATAGATATTTTAGATGTAAGAGACGCCTTTTATGGACTTTTGGGCATTTATGTAAAAGGTGCCCGGTTTTCAACCAGCAATGCCCCCTGTTGACCTTTACCGCTGTATGTTCATTTTGAAGTGCAGTAGAGTACTTGGTTGTCTAATTTTTTTTTTTCACCGAAGCTAAGTAGTCATGCTTAACCTACTATTGGTAATGTTTACTAACACCTATACAGCACGTCAAAGTATTTGTTACTTAGAACGGCGAGTACAGTTCTTTCTCCCATTGTCAAAGTTGACAACGAAAATTGACAAAGTTCTGTGATCCCTTTTTATTTTATTTTTTGTCTTTTAATTTAATTGGTTATGTTATTATTATAGATTGCAGAATACCTGCCATGGAGTTCTGAAAAATCTAACATTCGTACTACAGCCCGAGTAAATACCTAATTGCAATGTACAGTTATTAATGCACACCCTATTACTGAGAGAATTCATTTGCTGCTAGTGTGGGCAGTATTCTCTGAGTGATCCTGCGATCATTAGGCAATGTCCCAGAATCGCACTGAACGTGCTTCTGCCAGTACATGGAATGTTCATGATCATTAATACACACAAATATTTATAGATGGCCAGAAGATGGCTAATTACACAGGCATGCAAAAAGGTGAATACAGATACAAACTAACCAGTAAATGTTAGATGTTTGGATATCTATGTTCAGCATAACAAAACTCGTAAATCAATGCAGCCTTCTATTTTCTCGCACCTGATCCAACTTGGAGCCAAAAAACACAGTGAAAAACTGTTTTTAATTGTATGGATATCTGTTTAATTTGCAGTTTTGTAAAAATACTGTCATTGGAACAGGCTTTCTTGTGTTTTGGTTACATACAGATAGACGTGGGACATTGTTACAGGACCATTGCCTTCCAAAATTAGGTCTAAATGTTCTTTTCCCCTAGTTGGGCCTTTTATCTAAACAAGGGATTTCAAATCCCTGATTCCTCTGGTGACTTAAGGCTAATGGTGGCCAAAGATTGCTGCTTGATTGTTCAGAACAGTCAATACACATGGAGAGCCAAATTGCACAGATCTGATATTTCAAGAATTGTTCTTAACAATTGGATCAATATTGAAACTGACTGAATGTGCTCACGTACCTCTTCTGGTCATGAACTCACACATGCCGATGTCGGTCTGGTTTTTTTTTTTTTTTGTCCAGCAATTTGTAATCCAATCAGGCTTTATTTATATAATGCTTGCCTACTTTTCCGAAATGGTCGGGAGACTCCTGAATTTTGTTTAGTTCTCCCGAACTCCTGGGAGTCCAGACCACTCGCCCGCATCCTGCTTGCTTGCTAGTGAAGTGAACGGGGGTCTTCAGTGATGTAATTCGTCACAAATTGCATCGTTTCGACCCCGCCCCCTTCATAGCAATGACGCGATTTCGGCATTTCACCATGGGGACAGGGCCAAAACTATGCAGGTTGCCGTACCACTGCAGTTGCCACTTGACTGTACATAAAGTTGGCAGGTATGTTTGGTGGCACACAGCTTTGCTGATACAGTTTGCAGAGTAGCATTATTCTGTCATTGTCCAGTCAACAAAAGAATTCATTTTCCTTGGTTCATCAGCATTTGCATGCATGTAATGCCCAATCTCATCAATTCAGTGAAATTGATAGTACTAAATCCTCAATGATGATACTCTACAAACAAATTGATTCGTAACATCCTGTAAGGATTGCGAAAGCATAATGAGAGGTTGCTGATGTGTGTTTATCCAGTTATGGAAATATTGCTGAATCACAGCGTATCAAATGACCACACTGCAAGCTGTTATTACATGTAACAAAGTGCTAGTGTAGCAATGCCTTTGTCAGTATTTATACATCACCATGTAAAATGAAATTCATTATGAACAGTAAAAAGAACCAATATGCATCAATTAGCCCAGACAAATGCCTATAAGTGCAACCACCCGCTGCTTACTGCGTGTCTTTCTTGGTATTCAGACCACACACCGATATCTCTCTGTATTTCTTCACATTTTTTGTTTTGTTGTAATGCCATATTCCAGAGATGCTGAAATGACACAATTCCTTTTCTCTTGGCAGTTAATTCACCAGACTGGGAGAACAGAGATGCTGAAATGACGGAGTCGGAGGAGACGGTGTTGTACATAGAGCACCGTTATGTGTGCTCGGAGTGTGGGGAGGAATATCCCAACTTGGCGGATGCTGTCCTGCACCAACAAAGCCACACTGCAGCTGCTGCGGAGCCTCAGTACCAAGTGCTAGGACTGGGCTCTCAGGAGAACCAGTACCAGTGCCTGGAATGTGGGCAACTGTTGATGACACCTACTGACTTGCTGGCCCACCAGGAACTGCACCTGCGGTTACTGAACCCGCCTAATCCTGAAAGCCCTAAAGCCAAGCGCCCGTCTCGGAGTGAGATTCACTATGAATGCCCGGACTGCAAAGCCCTGTTCAACAGCCAGGATGTGTGGATGGCCCATAGGTACACTCATATGGAAACCCAGAATGTGCCACAGTCCAAGGTACTCCTACAGACAGAAGACCACGTTATGGAGGACGCGTTACAGCTCATGTGCAACCCCTCTGCTCCTGGCGAGGTCCATCTTGTGACTGGCCAGCAACACTTCCACGTACCCACCACATCGCCCACTGCAGTCTCACACACCCAGGTGCTGGTGGACTTGGAACATTCGTACAAAAAAAACGAAGGGGTTGGGGAGGATTGTGCGGTGGAAGTCTTATTTTATAAGTGTTCTGAGTGCACGCAGCTCTTCCAAACGCCCGGGGAGTTCCTGGAGCATCAAGCCACTCACTTCCAAGGGCAGGATAGTGCCGTAGAAGCGGGTGACCAACCCGCCGAGACAGCTCCGCACTCTCCAGTTGAACCGATGGACGAACAGGTACAGAAAGAGACCCCTGAAAATTGTGAGCAAGTAAGTGGGAATGGGGCTGTTCCTTCCAACGGAGAACAAGGAGGAGAAACGGAGGATTCCGCTTTGTCCTGTGCGCCATGTGGATTGACTTTTAAGAGTGTTGGAGAACTGGAGCTTCATCAGTTGTCTCATAAGACTGGCCCCTATAGCTGTCCGTTATGCAGCAAAGTGTTCCCTACGCACCCAGAGGTGGGGGAACACCTTAGGTCACATCGGGGAGAGTCACATTACCTTTGCATGGACTGTGGACTGGGTTTTGCTAGTGAGACTGTTCTACTAAACCATCGCCGGACCCACCTCCCCAACCCCCTGTTCTCCTGTGAATGCGGACAAACCTTTGTTAACATGACAAAATTCCTTTACCATCGCCGTCAGCACAGCAATAAACCACGCGAGCCTGCCCCGGTGGAAGAGAAGAAATTAAATGCCTACACTTTCCCAAGTCCCGCTGGAGGCTTTACATGTTCCCCCTGTGGTAAAGAGTTCCCCCTGCTTCCTCAGTTGTTACGGCACCAACGTTTTGTGCATTCGCTTGAAAGGAGACACAAGTGCCCGACTTGCAGTAAGCCCTTCAAGAAGCGCTCGCACCTTCGAAACCACATGCTGACGCACACAGGGGAGCGTCCGTACTCGTGCACTGACTGCAGCAAGTCGTTTAACTCTCAAGCCAATCTGCTGCGGCACAAGCTCACCCATACGGGAGAAAAGCCGCACAAGTGCCAGCTTTGCGGCAAGGCATTCAGCCAGTCCTCCACTCTACAGCAGCATCTTTTTGTGCACAACCAGGCCTATCCCTATAAGTGCACGGAGTGTGGGGTGAACTTTCACCGCCCTTATCGCCTTCTCATGCATCAGTATCACCATACTGGAGAGTACCCATACAAGTGCCAAGATTGCGGCCTTTCCTTCCTGCTCAAGAGGCTGCTGGAAGTACATCAACTTGGGCATCGTGGTGAGGTGCCTTGTAGGTGTGGAGACTGTGGCACAAATTACCCTAGTTCACAGAGGTTAAAGGATCATCGTTGTAATCGAGCAGGCGGTGGAACAGGAGAGAAGCTGGAGTGCCCGGTGTGTGGGAAGAAAGTCAATTCCGATGCCCGCCTCAACGCGCATGTTGCAGCTCAGCATGCGGGCACCATAAGTGACGTTGGATATCCAGTAAAGGGCAAAGAACCACGGCCACCCCGGAACAAGCAGAAAGTAGGTACTAAGAACTTGGAGTGTCCCGACTGCCACAAAACCTTCAGTACAGAAACGTCTTTGCAGGTTCACCGCAGGATTCATACCGGAGAGCGGCCATATCCGTGCCCAGATTGCGGCAAAGCCTTCCGACAATCCACTCACCTGAAGGACCACATGCGTCTACACACAGGCGAGAAACCCTTCAAGTGCGACGTGTGTGGTAAAGCCTTTACTATCGCGGTCCGTCTCTCCGAGCATAAACGAATCCACACCGGGGAGCGGCCCCACACCTGTCCGGACTGTGGCCGAGCCTATCGCTCGTTTTCAAACCTGTGGAAGCATCGGAAGCTGCACCGTGAGCAAGCGGTGGCGCCACCAACCAGCGAGCCACATTCCACTGACCTATCCAGCACTGTCGCTATTCTAGAGACTGTAGAAACCATTCCCATTATTGAGACGGTAGAAATCTTCCCTGAAGGCAGCACCATCAGCGTGCAGGATATACAGTTTGAGACTTTGCAGGTGGAGAATATTCATTTGGGGAACATCCAGATCAGTACCTTGTGAGACAGATGTACTTATTTCGGTGAAGTAAGTGGCAGCATGTTGGCTACCGGAGATGTTAGGCCAAGGTTACCAAGTCATCGGCATGCGGTGTGTTATCGGTTTTACTGGTGCCGCAGGGACTTTACTGTCAAAATCTGCTTCGTTCATGTCCTTCTGGTATGATTATGTTTAAATGCATATTTTAATTAAACCCTCTAGTTATTAACCTTTACCGGTGAATTGTACCATTCCCTCGGTGTTTGTGTTTCTATGCTGCAGTGTTTATGAATTGCACAACACTGGTGATATTTGCATGGTGTAGCTACCTGATGTGGCTCTAGGTTCAGGCCTGGCCAACCTGTGGCTGTCTAGGTCCGTCCCAGCATGCTTTGCCAGTAGATAGCCATCCGATAGTTGGTAAGGCATGATGAGACACCAGGAGAGCTGCAGGTACCTCTAGGTATTAAAGGGGTCGTCTGCTTTACATGCAGTGTTTGCAGCTCTACTGCATTCTAGAGGAGCATGCATTTGGGAGGGAGGTTCTTATGGCTCTATGCACTGTATGCTGCAGGTGATTGGGCAGGAATTGCAGCCAATCAGCTTGCTTTTATGTCTCAGATTAATCTAGCTTATTACTTCCAAGTGTGCTTGAGTCTACATGCTGTTTAACCTCACTGGCTGAAACTGAAATCTGAATGCAGCTTACATTGGAGTTTCTCAAGGACCCCCCCCTTTCCCCAACCTATAAGCCTGGCTTAATAGCAGGACTTGATATTAAGGGAGTCGTTGCAGCGCTACTGGGTTTTCTATAAATCCAAAATACAGAGAGAGAGATGTTTTAAACTGTTATCCTACAGACAATAATCTATTCCATTCATATAAAGAACAGTAAGGAATCAAAGATAATGCAGGAGACTTGACTGAGCATTTAAGCAATCACCGAACGTGTGTAACAGGCAATCAGAGCTCCCCAGTCTGTATGACACCACCGACGCGTTTCAACTTCAAAAAGTCTTTTTCAAGGTGATCACCTTGAAAAAGACTTTTTAACATCGTGATCCCAACCGCTGAAGTCTTCTGTTTTACACCTGATTTCATTGAGCTTGTGACCCGCTCACCATCTGGTACGGGCAATTGAATCCCGGTCTAATCAGCTGTATTGCGGAGGACTGACATAGAACTCTTTGGGAAAAACTGCAGTCTATCATCTGATACAAGTAACTGCTACGTGAACATCGTTTACTACTTGACTGTAAGTTCATTTCTTATAGTCTGCAACTTGAAAAGTTTCAATTTGAGTGTGAAGAATACGACTACCGTTTGAAAGTCAGTGATTGCTTAAATGCTCAGTCAAGTCTCCTGCATTATCTTTGATTCCTTATTGTTCTTTATATGAATGGAATAGATTATTGTCTGTAGGATAACAGTTTAAAATATCTCTCTCTGTATTTTGGATTTATAGAAAACCCAGTAGCGCTGCAACGACTCCCTTAATATCAGTATCTATTTAACTAACCTACAGCTTGTGTGCAGCTGTATTAGGAGCCGTTACCTGCTGCAATTGGTATTCCAGCGCTGAGTGTGGATCTAAACTTTGTTTAAATTAATAGCAGGACTTGTCCAAAACAAGGGGAACAGCCCCTTTTAATGTCTGCTGTGTCTAGAGGGACATCTGCCTGAGTCATGGTTACCTCCAACATTGCAGCCTAAAGCAACATTTCCCCTCCTGCTTCACTTTGTAGATTCCATCACCGGTCCCCCCCCATTTTTATTTTTTTTATATAATTGCTTCTGCATCCTGAAAGTAGTGGTACGGCTATTGATGCTGCAGGCCAGAGTCATTAATCTGCGTGTGTGCATTGAATATATATATATATATATATATATATATATATATATATATATATATATATATATACACGTTCTGTGCCAACCTCTGGTGCCCAGACAGATTGTCTTAGGCTCAATTCCCAACGTTGTGCACACCCATTTCCATAGAAACAGAGACTGTGACGGTCATCAATAGTCTGGTCACACGGGCCTAAGTGGTACTAAGAATGCAACACCCAGCTGTATCCATATTAAGAAGAAACTCTCATTACAGAGAGGAAAGGCCACCACTGTTTTTATCCCGGTGTGTACTACAGCACATCAACAGCCAATAGGCGTTATTTAATTAAGTGGTGCAGAAGCACAAAGATGCTGTAACACATGGCAACAAGCTTGTCTCATTTTGCTGGCACAGTTTACAGTGATTGGTTGTTAGGGGTTACAGTACAATTTGTGCATATTGGCTCACGTTGCGTACATTCTAACATATAGGTCCTTTGGTACTAAGCTGTTCTGTTATTGTTTTTAGTCTAAAGTGTAGCTAAGGAACCCATCGCGCTAGATGGCTCAGTGCACACTCACTAATACCCTAGCACTCATAATGTATCAGTTGGGAGATTAAAGTGAGACGAGAACTCCACTATTTGGGAGCACTCATGAAACCATGAAGAGTAACAGCTAGAGGTTTTGCGAAATACTCTACAGGGGTTGGTCTAACGCTTTGAAACTCAATTTGAGGGAATGTGTCCCTAAAATACATACAGTGGGAGCTACCATTGGATAGACTATCAATTATTTGGAAACTACAGAAACCACTAAGGCATTTTGTGACTAATTTTAAAAATAATAAAAATAAGATATTGAAAATAAGTTTGTTATGCAGGAGAAAAGAATTGTTGCATGCAACACCAAACTTAATGTCCGTAAGTCTTGGGGGGACACAGCCAAAGGCCATTGAGAGACTAAAATTATATAAACACAGGAATAGAAAGAGCTACTTATGGCGCGAGTCATATAAGTAGGTTTGGAGCTTTCTTTCGTGGCTGGAAAATGCCATTAATAACACTAGTTTACTTCCCAGAATCCTCTGCAGCCCTCTGTATTGGAATGCTGCCATCAACTCGCCACCTTTCGGTGCGTTAGAAAAGCCAATTGCGATGTTTCTGAAAGGCAGACGTGCGGCTTTTGTCCTGCTTCTTCTGGGTGTCCGCCAACCTTGAGCTTTCCTTTTTACCTCTTTAATGCCTTAGTCCTAGAAAATAGATTTCACTTCATGGTACTGACTACTTAATTAAATATATATCTGCTGTTGTACCGACTGGAAGGTCATTATCATTCACCAATGTCTCCACCATAACGGCTTTCTCGGCGTCCTTAGATTAACATGGATGTCTCGCCAATTACTTTTCATTGTGTTCAATGGTGCTCTTTATCCTGGGTGCCGTTTTCTGGTTGGGCTTAAGGAAAGGCCTAAAGCTGTCATTGTTTTATTTCTGGAGTTAATCAGTAATGTTCTTGTAATGACACACACAGAGGAACAAGGTATGGGTATAGAACTGCGTACTACAGACATAAAATGATGCCTTATTGACTTCTGAAACAGTCTATATCTGCTGGACACACTGAGACTATAGGCCAGGAGGAATTTATTTAAAATAATTTGGATGCAGAAATTGCTTGTTTAGCTGTTTTTCCTAAGCTTGATTAGGTAGTCGGAGTGCGCTATTCAGGCAACACGCGGATTGTCTGTCCAGCATTTACAATGCAATGCAGATGGAGCAGAGCAGTCTGGGAAAAAAAAATTATGCAGGCTGTGGAATCATTGAAAATAATATATAATTATGTATTTTTATTGACATGGCCAGCGGTTTTTGTGAATGTGGCTTTTATTTTGTGCTCCCCATGTGAACTACACACGAACTTTCCCATAGGGATCAGCGGCCTATTTGTGCATCATTGTATACGTTAAAAAGCGCTTATCTGTGTGAGCCCGTCAACAATATGGTTTAGTGCAGAAATACATAGGAAACATGACCGTCATCAATGCAGCTCAGATTAGCCATTCTTCTTTTGGTGATTTTAACATATTGTATTTATTAGCCTTTAATGTTCTTTTATTAAGAGCTAATCTATTCTACTGGGCTCAACCATAAGGAAGTATAAGAAACTGCTATTAATGAAGCGTAAAGGACCCCAATCTGCAACAAAATGGTGTTGGCGTCTGTGTTTTTTCACAATTAGATTCTGGTGATGCACCAGTGTGGTCCTCTAAGCTATATATATATATATATATCAACAATTGCAGATTCCCAAGTGATAAGTGCCTGGTTTATCTTTGAAACTGAAAGAACACTAGAAAGGTTTTGCCATACAGCAAGATCTGAGCATCTCTTGGAAATGGGGCTACCGTCCTTTCATTCGGCTAGAAATTCTATAGTATGAAACCTTTTTAAGTAGTTTATAATGTACCTGCAATATCAATACAGGCTGAGCAAAGCAGCTGATCTATTCTAGACCGTAAATGCTGTTCCTTCAAAGAACCTGTTCTAATGAGAAGACATTTGTTACCTAATCCACCTCCTAGGAAATTCTTTCACGGAATGGAATCTAGTGTGTCTCTTTGTATTCATGAAATACTCTGCATTACGGTTTTTTTCTTTGATCTTACTGACGCTGTGGAATCTTCACGTAGTTCCATGGAATGTTGGGAGAATACGAACTACTGTCCACACCAACATTCCTACTCGTATAGACAGATGAGACGTAGCTGGCCGGTTTGGCATCTGAGTATCCTGCATGTAAAGCCTAGACGTGATTGATGTCACAAGTTATGTTTAAAGATTTTAAAAGTATTTTTATTTGAGCTACAGCCCAAACCTATTGCTGCCGGTGGCAAGGCGAAACTACAATTAAAACATAAACTAAAAGTCCTCATGGGGGCAGGAGTGTGTGCAGGGGCATGACATAGAGGAGTACCCCTCCCCTGTAACACATTCTGTCTTCCCATTACATACCTTATGGAGCTGTTGTTTCGCACCTCTACCTCAGGGAGGAAGGGAAATCGGAGTTATCCTTTATAAAGTGCCAGCATATTACAGTGTTGTACATTGAGGGGGGTCATGACAGAAAACACCTTGCATACAGTGTCATGAAACAGAATGTAAGGCTGGCACTGCTCAAATGAGCTTACAATCTGATATGTGAGGAACGATTGATACATCAGGTAGTGGAACAATTGTCGCTGGTATTTGGGAAAGTGTGTATGGCTACAGTAAGTCAGAAACATCATTAGCCACCCATATTAAAGCAGCCATTGGCGACTGGCATGTCGGTGTAGATACCAGTGGTGTGGTACGGATTCAATGAGGAGACCGTGGAAGGTGGACACATGAAGGATGAACGAGTCACTGAAGAAATATCAAGACAGCTGTTGGCAACCATGATGGTGCTTCACCATGTTTCAGCTGAACCACCTTCCTCTTTTGGTTCTGGGCAAGGCTCTTGCTCTTGTGCTGCATGGGCACTCCTGTGGGTCATCTAGCTTGGAGTCGCTGTGTGCCCAGAGTAGTGTTGGGTTCATGCCAGTTCCCTGCCTCTCAGCAGAATCTAATTGTGGAGCCCTAGAACGCCAGCTTCTATGAATGGCATTTTGGGGTTTTAAAGGCTGTGCAGGGCCAGAGGTCACACATCAGTGAAATCATTAAACGCAGCAGTGCTCAGAGGGACGGGGGGCCCTAAGCAGCCCTGGTAACGGCAATATGGGCCTAATCAGCTGCCATGTCCCGAAGCAGTTGCTATCCCAGTACCATGGAGCATGTGTGGGTCACACCAGAAATCTGCCCCCATCGAGTCTGCATGGATCACCGGTACAGTTATTCCCGTTCCACCGGCATAGAGTCAATGACGACACAAGTGGCGCTAACAGGTGATCCCATTATATAGGTAACCAACAAATGTGCGGTTTGTACCAATAGCCATCACTCAAGTGTCATGCACAGGAAATAAGGATGGTACAAGAAAATTGTGCATCAGATATGTCACACTGTGGTAGTTGCTGTTTTTTTAAAAATTATCACCAGTGTTCTTTATACAATAACTTGGTATTACTACTAGTTGATTTTTACATATATAACGTGCAAATTCCTATGGTACAAGAGAGTTTTCTGTGACTCCAAGAATCGTGTTGGCCTAAATAAATTTACTCAAATGTACAGTGGTAAAAGCGAAAAGAGATGTTGGGTTGAATGAACAGCTGGCAAAGGAAGGAGAAAACAGCGTGAGTAATTCATCATCATCAGTTATTTATATAGCGCCACTGATTCTGCAGCGCTGTACAGAGAACTCGCTCACATCAGTCCCTGCCCCATTGGAGCTTACAGTCTAAATTCCCTAACATACACAGAGAGAGACAGACTTGGGCAGTGTTGGCTAACCTGTGACACTCCAGGTGTTGTGAAACTACAAGTCCCAGCATGCTTTGCCAATATATAGCAGGTTATTGCTGGAAGGGTATGCTGGGACTTGTAGTCTCACAATGTGTCACAGGTTAGCCAACACTGGACTAGGGTCAATTTTGATAGCAGCCAATTAACCTACTTGTATGTTTTTTGGATTGTGGGAGGAAACCCACACAAACACAGGGAGAACATAAAAAACCCTCATGGATAAGGCCATGGATGGGAATTGAACTCATGACCCCAGTGCTGTGAGACAGAAGTGCTAACCACTAAGCCACCGTGCTGCCCAGTTAAGATGGTGGCTGTGGCTCTGCTAATTGGTGGTGCATTTTTCATTCACAGCAGGTCATGCCTGTCAATCACCAGAAGACAGACACACGACAGAGGAGTTGACATTACAGGAAGCGATTGATATGACAAGCGGACCCAGTGTGGCAATGACGAGCGGGAGAACATGCCACTTTCCTCCCTCACACCTCTGGGTCTAGAAAAATTGGTGCACGGATGAGTACAATCTGTTGGGGGGAAAAAGTGCATGCTGATGATCTTACACAATAGAGACAATATATGTAGCCTGTTAATTCCTTGCTCTTGTGGAACTACAGGTCACAGCGTTTCCATTTCCTCAGCTGGAGAAGAACACCTATTTTTTAATTGTGCAGATGACAAATGATCAACACAATTTATTAATAAAATCTGGCGGAGGCAGCTCGGTATCAAAACCATACTTAGCAACCTTGGACATCTCGCCTCCCGCGGCTTGGGGGCGTGGCCACAAAAATTGCGTCAATAGGCCCATAATTCGGCCTATTGCAGCAAGTTCCGGGGCCAATATGCTGCAATTAACCCCACCCACTTCACCAATGATGTGGATGGTATGCAGGAGGTTGCCCGACTCTCTAGGGAGTCCGGGAGAGCTCCCAAAAATTTGGGAGTCTCCCGGACGATTCGGGTGAGTAGGCAACCGTTCTCAAAACTGGCCTGCAAAATTAAGGGTTAACATTACAATTCCCCGGGCCAGTCTCTACTGATATTGTGTCTGTACATGTCAGACCTATTTCCACCTTGTAACGTGACCTTGAAACCAACAAATTTCAAGTGGAAAACAAATAGACGATGTTTAGGATAAAGAAGTGAAAGTGCAGAAGAAAGGTAAGTGTACACACACCATTACCATATATTTTGGGGAAGCAACTTTTGACTTTTATTATAGCAGTGCGTCAGCGATGGGATTTCCTGTGCACAGCCCTCAGGTTTTCAATGGGATTAAAGTCTGGGTTCTAACTGGGCCATTCCAAGATATGGATCTTCCTTTTCTGAAGCTGTTTCTTGGCTGACTTGGATGTGCGTTTTGGATCGTTATCACGTTAGAAGATTAAATCATTTTCATCTGGGTGACAGAGGCCAGCAGGTTTTGTGTGTAAAATATCTGGATATTTGGTGCTATTCATTATACCCTCTATCCTGACTGGAGGCCCTGTCCTAGGTGAAATGAAGCAGCCATAAAGCATTATACTAGCTCACAGCAGGTATGGCGGTCATTGTGTCATGGGCTGTGTTTGGACCAAACAAACCTTGTAGAATTAAGGTGACAAAGTTCAACCTTGGACTGATCAGACCATAAGCCATTTACCCACATGGGTGAATATTGTTTTGTAACATTTAGACGGGCTTGGGTGTTATGTGAGACATGGTCTCCGTCTTGCCACCCTACCCCAGAGCGCAGACGTGCAGAATGCAGGGGATTGCTGTCATAGGTGACCAGTTCCTGACAGAAATTCCTGCAGCTCCTTTACTGTTCCCATAGGACTCCTGGTACCCTCTTGATGAGTTTTCTCCTTGTCCGGTTATCCGTTTTGGAGGGACGTTCTGATCGTAGCAAAGTCCCCGCTCTGACAATTTTTCTACACTTTTTAATGACCGTGTTCCATTGTAAAGGTAAAGGCTTTGAAATTCTTGTATTCCCCCCCCCCCCCTCTTCTGATTAGGACCTTTCAACAATGAGATCATGTAGATGTTTGGAAAGCTCCTTGCGGACCATGGCTGTCTCAGTAGGATGTAGCAAAGAAAAGTACAAATATATCCTCCAGGAAGAGCAGATCTTGGAGTAAATTACAATCACTTTCATTGCTGCCTGGTGTATGTTAATTACCTTGGAACATGTATTTGAATGTGATTGGTTATCTCTCAGCCCCGACATGAAAGGGCGTGCACATTTATGCAACCAGGTAGGTAGGTGTTTTATTATACTTTTTTTTTTTTTCTAAATGTTGTCTTTGTTTTTCACAATCACCTGCAATTTGAACAAGGGGTTGTAGACTTTGCGTATCCACAGTACATACAGATTTTTGCTCCATGTAAACTCCTACATGGACAGTTGCAAGGGTCATTAATTCCTCCATCGATGCAACCTATTATTTCCAACTGGTGTGGTTTTAATTAGAGATGCTCACTGACCCTCGTGAACTGGTTTTGGATCGGGATTAGCTTCGTGTTTTGGTTTTGGTTTTGGCAAAACCGCCCTCGTGTGTTTTTGGTTTTGGATTTTTTAGAAAAAAATCCTAAAATGTGCTAAAATCACATCATTTTGCTCTTTTTTTTCTTTTTGTTCCTACATTATTATTAACCTCAATAACACTAATTTCAAGTCATTTGCAGTCAATTTTGACCACCTCACAGGTCACAATATTATTTTCATACACTTTCGGACAAATACTGCAGCGACCTGGCTGGATGGTAAGCGACAGAGCAATGACACCAACACATGGCAGTTCCTACCACATCTAGGACACATTGCCACACAGCAGTGGCAGAAAAGAAAAATGTAGGTCTGCCCTCCCTCCCACCCCTCGCTATGTTGGATCTTAAAAAGGAATTCAAAACTTCCAAGATCAGACAACGTCACGATAATGTTTTGCCTTGTTTTCAATTCCGAGGGCGCGTGCCAGTACTCTGATCCCCTACCTTTGGGTGTGTTCGGTTCTTGAGGAACCGAGCCTGAGCATCTCTAGTTTTAATCAACCCTGTCTGCAATTCTAAAAGCTTACTCCCATGAGCATTTGCTGAAGAGTTTTTATGTCGGTAAGATGCTCGGAATATATTAAGCATCGGGCTCAAAACAGGGTCAACATTAAACTGTTCCACTTCCCCCCCCAAGTAATACAGTACATTTGACACTGGGCTACATTGTAGACCATGCTTTTTCCTGTGTACCACATCTTCCTTTGTGTAATGTGCACATTCAATGTGTGTCATACAATGTGTCATATAAGTGTGTCATGCACAAGGTTAATCTAGAAAAACAAAGTCGCTTTCTACTTGCAGATCTGCTCCAAGAAAATCAATGCATGTTAATACTATGTGTGGCCACATGGGGGAGTATGTGAGCTAATTATGGTGCTTTATGCTTGAAAACTGGTCACTGTCAGGAAATCTCTGTATCTGTCAATGTTTTATTGTAGCTATGAACGGGTTAATTCTTAGATTAGGTAGCAGATGTTATTGTTTGTTAGCCTTACAAATATCTTCATACCTTATGTTTCAATGCTGCTAATTGTAAAAGTCTGACTTAAAACCAATCCACTGGGGTCTAGAATATAAAAATACTGGTAATACATATCTGGAAGTTGGGCCATTTCTCAGCACGATACATTTCTGCTTTCTGCAGTTATTTTCTAGTAACAAAAACCGAGGCGGAACAAATTGCTTTTGTATGTGCTTTTAATGTCCATTAAATAAAGTGTGTCTGCCACCTGTAACCAGTGGAGTTATTTTCTGTGCTGAGAGGCTGCATTCTCATTAACATCCAATCTATTCACTAGGAACCATCGCTGAGCTAAATGAGGACTTAAGGCTCCAGTCTCCAGTACACAGCTCCCACTCCCCAGTATACAGCCCCCAGTCTCCGGTACACAGCTCCCACTCCCCAGTATACAGCCCCCAGTCTCCAGTACACAGCTCCCACTCCCCAATATACAGTCTCCATTACACAGCTCCTACTCCCCAATATACAGTCTCCAGTACACAGCTCCCACTCCCCAATATTCAGCCCCCAGTCTCCAGTACACAGCTCCTACTCCCCAATATACAGTCTCCAGTACACAGCTCCTACTCCCCAATATACAGCCCCCAGTCTCCATTACACAGCTCCCACTCCCCAATACACAGTCTCCAGTACACAGCTCCTACTCCCCAATATACAGTCTCCAGTACACAGCTCCTACTCCCCAATATACAGCCCCCAGTCTCCAGTACACAGCTCCCACTCCCCAATATACAGCCCCCAGTCTCCAGTACACAGCTCCCACTCCCCAATATACAGCCCCCAGTCTCCAGTACACAGCTCCCACTCCCCAGTATACAGCCCCCAGTCTCCAGTACACAGCTCCCACTCCCCAATATACAGTCTCCATTACACAGCTCCTACTCCCCAATATACAGTCTCCAGTACACAGCTCCCACTCCCCAATATTCAGCCCCCAGTCTCCAGTACACAGCTCCTACTCCCCAATATACAGTCTCCAGTACACAGCTCCTACTCCCCAATATACAGCCCCCAGTCTCCATTACACAGCTCCCACTCCCCAATACACAGTCTCCAGTACACAGCTCCTACTCCCCAATATACAGTCTCCAGTACACAGCTCCTACTCCCCAATATACAGCCCCCAGTCTCCAGTACACAGCTCCCACTCCCCAATATACAGCCCCCAGTCTCCAGTACACAGCTCCCACTCCCCAATATACAGCCCCCAGTCTCCAGTACACAGCTCCCACTCCCCAATACACAGTCTCCAGTACACAGCTCCTACTCCCCAATATACAGTCTCCAGTACACAGCTCCCACTCCCCAATATTCAGCCCCCAGTCTCCAGTACACAGCTCCTACTCCCCAATATACAGTCTCCAGTACACAGCTCCCACTCCCCAATATACAGCCCCCAGTCTCCAGTACACAGCTCCCACTCCCCAATATACAGCCCCCAGTCTCCAGTACACAGCTCCTACTCCCCAATATACAGCCCCCAGTCTCCAGTACACAGCTCCTACTCCCCAATATACAGCCCCCAGTCTCCAGTACACAGCTCCTACTCCCCAATATACAGCCCCCAGTCTCCAGTACACAGCTCCCACTCCCCAATATACAGCCCCCAGTCTCCAGTACACAGCTCCTACTCCCCAATATACAGTCTCCAGTACACAGCTCCCACTCCCCAATATACAGCCCCCAGTCTCCAGTACACAGCTCCCACTCCCCAATATTCAGCCCCCAGTCTCCAGTACACAGCTCCTACTCCCCAATATACAGTCTCCAGTACACAGCTCCCACTCCCCAATATACAGCCCCCAGTCTCCAGTACACAGCTCCCACTCCCCAATACACAGTCCCCAGTCTCCATTACACAGCTGCCACTCCCCAATACACAGTCCCCAGTCTCCATTACACAGCTCCCACTCCCCAATAGACAGTCTCCAGTACACAGCTCCCACTCCCCAATATACAGCCCCCAGTCTCCAGTACACAGCTCCCACTCCCCAATACACAGTCCCCAGTCTCCAGTACACAGCTCCCACTCCCCTATTTCTAGTGACTGAGCAGTGAGTGCTTTAATAGTAATCAGTAGAAAGCAGCCTGTGATTGGTTAACAATGCTTCCCATTGATTAATATGACATCAGCTACAGGCCAATCACTAGAGAGAGATAGAAGCAGGACCAAGTGTGGGATTGTCATAGGAGTGATTCCAGTTCTAATATTAATAATGCACTTGTGTACATTATAAGTAATGTATAGCAAACCTTATTTAGAGGTAAAAGTATTCTACTCTGTGAAAATTACAGAATAACTTCTAGAAAGTAAAAGGAATTAAAAAGTTATTTTAGGGTGGAAAACCCCTTTGCTTAATCTGACTTTATCACACAGATGCAGTGGGATAAGACTGAACCATGTATTTCACCTTTGTGCTTCATAAATTGCAGCTTGTAAATGAGTTTGCTCAGTGGTGTTCTCCTGGATAAATAAAGACTTTGATCGACTGGTAATTGAAAATCACAGCTTTGGTCTTTAGTTGTCCTTTAAATGTCATTAAATGGATTCCTTGCTTCTCAAAGGCTGCCGTTTCCCTCACCTCTATACTAGGCAAATTTGTATACTCTCAAATCTGCGGAATCTTATGTATCGAGGCAAATATGGAAGAAAGAGCGTTGTGTGTCCGGGTAGCTTGGAGCAGTATGGACGTGACCCTCTCCCAAATTTTGTCATGGGGCCTGATGATACCGTGTTCCACCCCTGATATAAACCTTGCTCCGTACCAAATCGTGGTATGCAAGAAGCTAATGAAAAATATCAATGACCTCAATATAATGAGAAATAAATGGATTTAGCACTATTATTACCAACACGATCTGCATAAGAAGGGTTAAATGAGTTAAAGTAAAATGGACAAAGACACATTGTAAATTGGTGCTTTTAAATGTGTCAGCAGATACTGGTGCATAATCCCAGGTTTGCCATGGTCTCTCCATCATAACGTCCTACAACCTGCTCTACGGTTATGAATGACTGCAGTGGTGTTTACGCTTGGGCAAACTCTCCGGCTCTCCTATCTTCTCTTCAGTACTCTCTACCCTGTGCGTGAACACTGTAAGAAGAAACAATATATGGCAGAATCATGATTAAAAGTGTTTTTTTTCTGCCATTCTGTTAGTGATTTATTTGTTTCCCCATCAGCCACTTGTTTTTTCTATCAATGAAATTCCTAATTACATTGAATGGGAAATCCATACAATTCCATACAAATCGATAGCTGCTCAAAACAACAGGGAGGTTTGAAGAAAGCCCGAAAGTGAACTATTCCGAACGTCATGTCTAATTTCTGCTGCTGAAAATGTTGTAATTGCTTAAATAATAAAGGCAGTTTGCTGGTTAGCTTCTTGTAGGTAAAATCTTCCCCTTTCTTGAGCAGTTTTATTTTTATATTCAGCATTGTTGGATTTTCAATTTGTAAAATAAATTGTAAGAAGTTAAATGATGTTTTGTTTTCTTCCCTTTCTCCTGTGTAACCAAAGCTTGCTGACCTTTAGAGCTGCTGCCTGACATTGAGAAGAGCTACTAAATCGTTCACTACCTAGGTTTTCAGTAATCTAGCCCAATCAATGCTTTTCTTCATCTATTGTAGCACCCAGTGGGGTCCACAGGCAAAAAGATTATTATTATTTTGTTTGTTTACAAAGCGCCAATATATTATGCAGTGCTGTACATGGGAATATAATACAAACACATGACATACAATAAGACGAAACAAGATAAAGATGCTATCAATATAGCAATTTAGCTGTTGGTGGGGATACAGGTTCATGGAAACAGACAGTAACCAGTTCTTGACAATAGTTGATATTTATAGGCACAGAACTAATTCCTTGGTTTTGGTAACTGGTGACCATTGACGTTGTACTATAAACAGAGGGCTCGAACATTCCTGCGTAAATATATACAACAATCCCTCTAAGACAGCGTTTGCAGCAGATTATCAGAGCAATCACACGATAAATGACAGTTCAGCCTGATAACGCATTAGTGTGTAGGCTCCAACGATGAACAATTATCGTTCCAAAGCTCATAGTATAGTCTGATTTCTTTTTATAAATTTTATATATTGTTATAAATCTTGTTCAAAAAAATGGAACGATGTCGGGCAAATTTTGCAGTGTGGGCAGATCTCCATAGAGTTTACAGAGTCACCATCTTTTCAGCCCATGGTTATGACAGATGAAGAGCACAGATCTGAAGGTAAAACGTGTATAGTGTGTGCACAGGAATCGGCTGCTGATCGGGACTTTCAGTCATTGGTAAAGTGGTTAACGATATCGCATCAGGAGAAATTTCCTGTAGTGTGCACCCAGCCTTAGTCATGAATTCCACAGTTGATAGGGACAATGCGCTAGTTACTGGCTCTGGGCAGCGGATGACATATCTAACACTTGTGACTCCTTCCGCTTAGAGAGCCAGAAAGGGGGAGGGATGAGTAACTGTGGAAGTAAAGGTGGGTGTATCAGGGCGTATCTATTGTGGTTCCTGGGGGCTTGGTGCAATGATTCGTGCTAGAGATCATCAGTAAACTATACAGTTTTTTTAAATAAAGCTTTTAAATAAACATAAATTGCATTAATAAATAAGACCGATTTAACTTACTATCCAAATATCTTAAGAATATTCACATTGCAGGTTTTTTTTCCCTTTTAGCGAATTTTAGGTCTGATCCTTTAAGGCATGAAAAACAAACGTAAATTGCGTAATTATTTAAACGCATGTAAATCTGGCATACGCACCTCCGTATTCAACAATTAGCGGCCCTGAAGCCACGTCACTTGTTTTCTTCATCAAATACATTTATTAGGATGTTATGAATGACTATTGTACATAAAATGCATTTTTACAGTTGGTTTGGATTGCAAACACATGTTCTAGCATGTATACGCCACCGTCATCACTGGTAATACGCTCACAAAACAAGAGCTTGGCAAATAAAGGAGTTTATTAAAATACAAGCATTGTATGGTGGAGGAGAAATCAATAAGCAGTTTGGCCAGTACCAGCGCTCTTTATATCACATTTATCCTCTCGATATTAATACATCGGAAACCATCTCACCCGGGCGCACCCTGATCTTATCCCAAGCATCCGAGACTATGCTTCCCTTTCTGGCTTGACGGAACGCAACCAACAAACTCGCCCCCGAGGGCGGTGCCTGTACTGAAATCAAAGCCGGCACTTCAAAGGGAGGCAGTTTCTACCATTGCTTAAATTAAGCTAATGGGCGCCCACCAAGCACAGGCCGCCAACTGATCAATATTTTTGACAAACACTATCATCCAACCAGCTGGTGTTGGCACCCAAAGCACCATCAAAAGTCCCACCGGGATTAAACATAGCACAAGGCATCCAAACAGAAGGGTAATCAAACCCAATCCTGAAACCATCCCACTGGTGGCACCAATAAACACGCCTCGAGCAGGTGTTGGCACCCAAAGCACCTCTTCAGAGAGGGGGCAAATAAGGTTCCAGACACACACCTCAGCTTTTAATTTCCCTCGAGCTTAATTCATCCCTGTGTAATTACGATCCTTAATGAATCAGGTCCATTATGTCCGCGTTTTAAATGCAAATCCATTCAAACTCAGCAACAGCCCGTGTGAGCAAATTCTGACTAAAAGCTTATCTGAATGAGCCAAGGCGACTATAATACGTTACCTGAACATGAGTTTGTTAATATATACTATGTTCTACTTCTCTTTATTCAAGATATTGAATTCTGCTATTAAGCCATCATATTTATTTCCTTTCTCTATTTGTCATTTGTATTCAACTGGACCTGTTTGGTGTTGTGCTTGTTCTGTATTTTAAGTTAATATATATACATATATATATATATTATGCCTCTGATTTGTTTAATACAGAGTAACCAACACTGATATATTCTAACTTATATTGATACAGTCCCACACATTAATTGAGACACTTGGACACAAAAACTCATCTGAAAAATATTTTTGTCCACAATGTGCTTGTACATACATTATCAGTACGTGCCAGTGGTAGCAATGTAAGTTTACGATGTAAACCCCACCTACACTTGTATTCATGCTGTTGCTAGGCTTGTCAGCTTGTTTACGGCTAATAGATGCGTGCTTTTGGCTAATAGCTTCATTCTATCAGTCTATACATTCCAAAGACACCCACCTGTACGAGATCACCCAGAGGGGTCAGAACGTGAGAGACTGACATGATGTCATTGTTACGATGTCGCTCCTCTTGTCAATACAGGTTTTGTGCTATTTTTGCATAGTAAACCACTGTTATGATTTAAATCTTAATTTCTATTCACTCTACAGATAAGCAAACCTTTATTTAACTAAAACCTGAGTGGACTAGGAGAAGGGGGCTTTATATTTTTCATCCAGACATGTCCTGTGTCAGGGGCAAGCGCAGAATTTGTAGGGAGGGGTTTCCATGCCACGCCGTCAGTGGGCGTGGCCAGAATGCTTTGGGGCGTGGCTATGATTTTAGACAGTGTTTGGCTGCTCTCCAACTCTTCCTATCCCCATAATATACATGGGCAATGCAGCGTTAGGTGGAGGCAGCTCTCCCTTTTCAAGCAGAGCTGTGTGAAGCCGGAGCAGTGTCCAGCCACCTCAATTATACAATGCCTGGGGGGGGGGGGGGTTTCCAGGCACTAGGAACCCCCCCTCCTCCAGTTTACGTATGGCGGGCGGTATCCATCCTTTTAAAAGAATCATATCATCTGGTGGACAATAACATGATTTGTACATTATTGTTAGATATATTGAAATTATTTCCAACCTATCCACTTGAGCGCTGGGGATATCAACGGACATGTATGAATTGACAAGATCCATCTGTTTTGCACTTGGCTCAAGCAGCTAAATTAGTTCTGGTGGCAATGGGAGAAATTGGGGTGTTTGGAAGATGAGCAAATAGGCTGATCACATTCAGTTTCCGCTGCCTGAACGTCTATGATCGCAAGAAATCTAATTTCTTCTGATTGGATGATTAATGGGCTCATTTTGGGGCCACACAGATACCTGCCCAATTGACTATGATCAGTGCTAGTATGGCAGAGCGTGAGCCCAAATTTATCACCCATGTGTACAAAACTATAGGCACATACTAAGGGCATCACATACAGGCACAGATCAGAGCCCGATTAAGACTCCATGGCACCCCAGGCAAGATACCAGTTTGGGTCCCTTATCCCCCCTCCCTTTGTAGGAAA
The DNA here is from genome assembly GCF_038048845.1 of Mixophyes fleayi. Taxonomy (NCBI): domain Eukaryota; kingdom Metazoa; phylum Chordata; class Amphibia; order Anura; family Limnodynastidae; genus Mixophyes; species Mixophyes fleayi. Next base: position 16,646,643 of record NC_134412.1, on the reverse strand, counting down.
TAACCACATAAAATGGGTTAGAGTAATCCTGCCCCTCAGGGCCTGCTGGGCCCTAGTGGACGGTTAGGTTGCCTAGTGGATGATCCGCTCTGACGCAGATAGTATACACTTACACAGGTGCCAGATCTCATTTACAGACACAAGTCACGGATGCACAGACCCCAATAACTGGCAACACATACAAGATTATTACAGAGCGCGCACGATGAACAACTGTCCTTTTACACAGGTTTTATCAGATATTCCACTGCCGAAAGCACAATTAGATTTTAAATGATCTCCTGGAAAGTGGAAAACTAATAGGAGGTCTGTGCAAAGGAAAAATGTGCTATTTATAAGCATCGTTCTTTCTCTTAACAGAGAGTGAAAATTAATGTTTTAATATTTATTAGACATTGTTTTAATCTGGGATACATTTGACTGTTATAAGTGCATAAAATTATATATATATCTATATATATATATAGATATATATATATATATATATATATATATATATATATATATATAATGTAGGTTTGGTCTCTATAACAGTGATTCTCAATTTTCTTTCAAGAGATAAAGGATATTCCTCATTTTGGTCTTCCTACTAGGTATATGGCCGCACGTGGGTATGACATTGAGGCTTTACAAGGACTATAATGTACTGGCTGTGTCTATCCTCCTGGAACTTGTACTAAATACAATGTATTTACTTTCTAGTATAGTCGTGTCTTTGTGTAATCAGGCAGAGTTGTTTCCTTTTAGTTGCCCTTGGTTACGACACATATCCGCTCTCAAGATACAATTGCAAGGGCAGAGCGCACAGGGGAGCTGAGTGCAAGGGAAATAAAACAGCAGCCTGATTGTTTAATGCATGGCTGAGAAGCACAGACGGGAGTTAGACAGATAAGCAGACAAAGCTAACAACTAAATGAAAGTAATCCGAAGGTAGAAAACTCTTTTATAAGGGCGATATTGCAGAATTTGGGGTCATCAGAGTAAAGAATTGCGACATTACATCGCCGAACACATAAAATAGTGATATTACAGTAACTATCCCATTTTCTTTAAATAGCAAGTTAAGTACCTTTTACCAATGCATCTGGTAGTCATTTTTCTTAGCTATCATCCTAAAAATCCTTATCTCCTTTCATTATCTCTCTGGAAGGAAACCAGGTATGGCTGCCACTCACAGATACCGTCAGTCTGCTACCCAGACACAGGCTCCCACAGCTGTCAGCATGTCATGTGATGGCCGAGGGGGTGAGAAGAGGGGGGAGGATGTCACACTGCAGACAGAGCTCGGTGGAGCGTTCCAAGTCCTCTCTGCTCACTTCATCAGGTGCCCTGTGACTGTGGTTGCCATGGTAGTCCTAGACACCCTGTAGAATTACAAATCATTAACAGCAGCCTGGAAAAACAAATGGTAAATATCAAGATTCTTGTTATAGCCAGCTACAGTGATTTATATTAAAAAAAAAGACACCTCGTGTTTTTCTCGAGATTACTGCTTTAAATGTCACTTGGACCATACTGTGCTTTTAATTAAGGATGCACCAAATCCAGGATTCTGGTTGGGTTTTCTATTGTGCAGAAGAATTATCAAGGCCAAAATTATACATGATATGTTATCCAATCTGGCTCTATTTTAATATGGGTTTTAATTTGATAGATATTTTTTTTTAAAACATACTTGTGTGTATCACTATTTATTTAGTCTAATCTAGTGTTTATTGGTTACAGCAACTGCATAACTAATTCTGTATGTTCACATTTGGAATGATATTGAACATATATATACATTATGTCCATACAAGTAAGGTAAAGGTCTAACCCTTAAAAATGACACACTTAATCCATCTCTAGTTTTAATCTTTGCTCCGTTCCAGCAATTTTATGGCTGCCTGGGGTGACTGAAGTGTCTGCAAGTTTCTAAGGACTATTTATGAACCACAGAACTGTCAAACCTCTGCACAAACGTTGCCTTGTGATGTCACGCACCTAGATTTGCGCAGTTGCGCCTAGTTTTGGGGACCAAGACAGCAGGACCTCCAGGGGTGCCAATGAGGAGATGGGTTGAAAGAGGGCGCTCCCTGCTGAGTACGAGTGTACCTTAATGCAGAAATGAGATTTAATTTTGTGGACAGGATTATTTACATGAGACAAAGGCGAGGAGAGGAACGGAGGATTTATAGAGGTCTCAGAGGCTTTTTTTTTACCCTGCAAAGAGCTTTAAGTTAATAATAGAGATCAGGGGCTAGATTTACTAAGCTGCTGGTTTGAAAAAGTGGGGATGTTACCTATAGCAACCAATCAGATTCTTGCTGTCATTTTGTAGAACTTCTACTCAATAAATGAAAGCTAGAATCTGATTGGTTGCTATAGGCAACATCCCCACTTTTTCAAACCCACAGCTTAGTAAATCTAGCCCTAGGTCCAATTCATATACAATGGGTTGCACTGTACACCTTGCAATTTAATATTTGCGGGAAAACACAGTAATGTAATAAAAACAGAAAACAAACCTGCGTTCGGATAATCTCGCGCTGTCCGGACACAAGCTGTATGGCATTATAAGCGTCCTATATAGATACAAACCGCATGTTCTCACTATATAGCAAATCTGTATGAATCTAGCAAAATGACATTATGAGGTGTTCATATTCTGATCAAAACCTTTAAGCCTGCAATCCAACGCCAAGAATCCTGATTAGAATCTGATTGGTTGATATAGGCAACACCTCCACTTTTTCAAACCTGCAGCTTGATAAATTTACCCCCCTGATGTCCCCTCATGGTTCATTTAAGCCATAAATTAAGCTAAACCCAGCAATATTTTAAGAGGAAAAGGAAACGTATAAACTAATGAAAGGACCATCTTAAAGTAGGCTGGACTAATGTGGTGATTTAGGGACTGATCCATTGGGGCATGCAAAACGAGTAAAGTAATATCAGGCATTAACGCACATCCGTAGTCACCTACAAGCGGATCTAAACAACGGCTCGTGTTGAATACGTATGTAGGTGCGCTTTGCATATAGGGAACAAGCGGTATTGAGACAAACACAACACACTGCTGGCTACAAACAATATGTCTGTGGAATATAAAGTCAAGTGGATGCCATTGCACATAAACAAAATGCATTTCGGTTCTGCACATTTAACGGCTGTTAAATTACACTTTCTGATTATTTTAGGTTTATTCAGCCCCATCCCATAATGCAATGCAGCAAGGAGCGGTACGTTGTACTTGTAACATCCTTTCTTGATTATGTTTTATATTAAAACGGGATTATATTAAACATGCAGCAGATTCCCTCGGCTCTCAGTCTGATACTCAGTAAATCTGATTGAGAATATTAAATGCTTGCTCGTTATAAGCTATATTTATAAAAATCTTGTCAGTTATACAATTCAGTTTGTCACCCTTCAAAATCCTGGCTAACTTGCGGTGGCATCTGCTAGTGGGCATTTTACGAGGCAGACGACACATCTGTATATCTGATTGTGTAGTTATCCTCCAGGGCTTCTGATATGGACACTGCACACGTTCTGGACATCATTCCCTTCTCTTTTGTTCCTCTCTTGCGGGAGACACAAGTGATGAGGGGGTAGGGGCGCATCATTTTGTCCCCGCCTCTGCCAACCGATGTGGTGCTCACGTCATTTTACCATGGGGGCCCCAAAATTACATGATTCACGTCATGGAGGCCCCCATCCTCCCCATTTCACTAGAAAATGAGCAGGATGCAGGAGAATTAACTCCTCTCCCAGAAATCTGGGAGACTTACCTGGAATTTGGGAGTCTCCCGGAACATTCCGGGAGAGTGGGCAATTATTGTCCGCTGGGCATACAGTACAGGCCAGGGACATTGCAAAATTTATGGAGGGGCAGGCGATGCAAGTTCTCTCCTCGCAGACCCCTCTCTCTGCTCTCAAAAGAGCGCAGTGCGTAGGTCTCTTCTGACTATGTGCTGTCTTTGGGGGCAGCGGTGACCCTGAAGGGGTGGGGGGGGGGGCATGAGGGTGATATTGACGGTGCCCCCTCATGCCCAGGCCCCAGAGTTGATGCATATCATGCACCCCCTCTTGTTGAACCCCTGGTCCAGCCATCACTATATGTATAGTGCAGAGCCATCTTAACAGTATTATAGGCTCCTGGGCAAAGCAGTGTACTGGGACCCTACCTACACAACCACTCACAGGAATAAATATGTAAATTATGGATAAAATTAAGGTTATATTTATTGGTACTGGGCTGATCCCCCCCCTAGAACATGCATTAAGGTGGCTAGTTCCTAGAGAGGAGCCAGCCACCAGGAAGCGAATCAATGTTGGGGACGGCTACCAATAGGCTAGGGCCGGCCCCATTAGCTTGGGCCACACAGACTGTCATGCTGGGTGTCTTCTGTAAATATATATATATATAGAACAGGAGAAAAGTTAGATAGAAACGTCTTCAGTGACCCCATGACCCTCCAGCCGACCCGTGAAAATCCCGGTGAGGCCTATGTCCAATCTGCCCCTGACGTGCACGTTGTTGTTGTCAAAGTCAAGATATGTATTCGCAACAGCAAGATCGCATGTACAGATACCAGCTGATATTGGGGTGATTAGTCCCCCTAAACGTTTTAATACAGAGGGTTTGATGGTTCTAAATAAATCTCCCGGAATAATATACTGAAAAGTTGTCAAGACAATGGGGCCACTATGCTCGACTACGACTCGTGGAGATTGACTCATCACCCCTTCATCATCATCATCATCATTTTATTTATATAGCGCCACTATTTCTGCAGCGTTGTACAGAGAACTCATTCACATCAGTCCCTGCCCCATTGGAGCTTACAGTCTAAATTCCCTATCATACACACACAGACAGAGACATCACCAATTCCTGACACAATGCCTTGTAGGATTAACCATAGGAAGAGCAGCCCCCCAGCATAACAATCTGTGGATCATCTATACGGCCTCGCACACACGGTGCTAATTTCAAGAACTTAAATAATTTCAAGAAGTTAATCACAGCCTTAAAGTTTACCACTGATCATCCATAATGGAAGCAGACGGAGCTGTACACACACAGTGTCTGATTACTGATCGTCGCGTGTCAATTTTCACATTGCTTGCAGCCTTCAGGAGCATAAACGTTCATTAAGGACATAGCGCACTTTGCTTCTGGGAAGCTTTGAGACGCATTAATCAACAGCCTGTTACAGCGAGGACAAAGTACAAACGGTTGGTCAATGCTTTTACCTAGCATTGTTTTCAGCCTGTGTGTGTTTATGAGCCCTAAGGCTTCTACCATAAATCGCGCACACAGAGCACCAGTGCGCTCCGACCTATTGCGTCCTGTTGCACGTTGTTTTTCATTGCTGAAGTGCTAGTTAGGCTGATAAATCAGCTATCTGGTTTCTATGGGATAAGCCACGCTGTTGCGATTTCCGTTACGTTATTAAATGGTCACTTACATCTCCCATGAAGCCGGCCAATGACACAATAAGTATTTATGGGGCCAAACTTGTATTCCATCCAAATATCTCTGTGTGGCTTTATAGCCTTCAAATAAATAATGGTAGTGCATAAGAATAAGATCCTTTTCAGGGTGTGGGTTTAATAATGAATGTCCTTGTTACTTCCAGCTAGCCTTCCTCTTGCACAATGAACATATCTCGGGCTTTGAAGACCGAGTGCTGATCAGGTTCAGTTATCAGCCTGCTGGCTCTCAGCTGTCAGATCAGCGCTGTAAATGCGAGGCTGTATTGAGGTGAAGCAGAGGGGTGCCTCCAAAACGCTAGGGGGTATATTTACTAAACTGTGGGTTTGAGAAAAGTGGAGATGTTGCCTATAGCAACCAATCGGATTCCAACTGTCATTTTGTAGAATGCACTAAATAAATGATAACTAGAATCTGATTGGTTGCTATAGGCAACATCTGTAACTGTTCAATCCTGCAGTTTAGTAAATATACCCCTAGATGACCCATTCTATCCCCCATTTTTGCTTGTGATGATCCTTCACTGGTGAAAAAAAATCACCTTTACAGAACCAGAAAAAAAAAGGATTTTCAGCCTATGCTATTTCTCCATACCTATTATTATCCCACTAATTGCTCCTTTTTTCACCATTCGGCTGCTAAGAACCTAGTAGCACATGTTATCTATGTCTGGATAGATCACTATTTTTTTTTTCATTTGAAAGCATTTTCTAACGGGCATTTTTTTTCCTAATACATACTATATCAAATAGAACTCATTCTGTCCCTAACCTGCTATATTGTATGTATGTCCACATATATAGATTTATCTTATAGAGCACGAGGGGATGTCCGTATCTTTCTACAGCATCACCAACGGCAACTTCAAACAAAAGACTACAATGGGATTATTTTCTTTAAAAGGAGGTAATTATCAATAGGGTGGTCCTAGCTACTGGACAAATTAAACAGCTGTCTATACTATTATCATAAACCACAAGGGCTTAGTTCCAGCTCTGAAAGAGAAGGGGGGGGGGGTCTTAGTGTAATAGGATGCACACAGGTTAAGATGATATATTCCGTATAGGGTCCCTGGAGTACATCCAAGAGAACCGATGGGGGGGACCTTAAGAGGAAGGGGCACAACGCGTAAGAGAAACGTGTTTTTTACCCAAGGAGAAAGTGTAAGCTGTAAGAGTGGATTTAATATCCAGGTAGAGAAAATCAGGAGCATAAGACTGTTACATAGGAGAAACCACACACGAGAGCTGTAGGACAGAGAGATTGCAGCCATGGAGATCAGTATTTGTCTCCCTGATAATCCCTTTTGCTCATTTTTTCATTAGTGGTCCATCTGCCTGTCTGTTCCTCTATGGCCAGTCTCTGTAACGCCAACCCCCCCCTCTCTCTCTCTCACACTCACTGACAATCTACCCACCCTCCTCCGCCTCTCTCTCTCTCCCCATTGATGCTGTTAGCTGTTGTGCAAGCGGAATATTGAAAGGTTCTATCTGTATTCAGAACACGGAAGGAAGGAAGGAGAGAGAGAGGGAGAGAGAGAGAGAGAGGGGAGAAAAGAGAGTGAGAAGGATGGGAAGTGAGTGATATATACAGTAGACTTGAGAGATGAATGACAGAGGGAAACAGACTGTTCTATTAGTGTAAGTGAGTGAGGGAGTTCATAGTTTAATATAGCGGGACAAAGAGTATCTCACTATTAAATGTGTGTTAGAATCCAGGATATAGGTGACACAGCCTCATCAATATAAACCAGCAATCACCGAGAGGGGTCTAAAGAACAACACATGACGGTTCCCTGGCTCACGCTGCCTTTCTTAACCCTGTAGGCGTAAGATTGTTTTATATGTATATTGCTGAAGGCTAGGATTGCTCTTGCTGGTCCACCCACTTGTTTCACATGACTAACCGTGAAAGTGTCCTATAGTAGAAGATATATCTCTCTGTGAAAGAACAGATCACCAAATATGAACAACTTCCTCGCAAGGCACATGGCTTAAGCCGTCAACAAAACGCGCTTTGTGCGCCTGTGTATGAAACTTGGCCTTCACACGTACTGTATATGCTTGTATGTAGCAGGGAGTGTGAGTTTTTAGTACGCGTGTGTGGGTAAGCTTCACCCATACTGGTGAAACAAGTAGTGCCCGCGTGTTACTTGCAAGTGCATAGAGCGTGTGAAGGTTAGATTAGAAAAGTGGGTGCGCAAAGCGCCCCCTTATCACTGGCCGAAGTCATGGATTTGTGGCTAGTGCCGAGCAGGGCCGACCTATCAGAATTATGGGCTCTCTTGCAACATTTGGGCAGCACGGTGACTTAGTGGTTAGCACTTCTGCCTCACAGCGCTGGGGTCATGAGTTCAATTCCTGACCATGGCCTTATCTGTGTGGAGTTTGTATGTCCTTCCCATGTTTGCGTGGGTTTCCTCCGGGTGCTCCGGTTTTCTCCCACACTCCAAAAACATACTAGTAGGTAAATTGGCTGCTATCAAAGTTGACCCTAGTCTCTTTCTCTCTGTCTGTGTGTATATATTAGGGAATTTAGACTGTAAGCTCCAATGGGGCAGGGACCAATGTGAATGAGTTCTCTGTACAGCGCTGTGGAATCAGTGGCGCTAAATAAATAAATGGTGATAATGATGATGATGATTTGATTTCACAATGACATCATGATCATCATCAACATTTATTTGTATAGTGCCAGAAAATTCCATAGCGCAATACTGGGTAATACATACAGACAGAGAGGTAAGAGAACCCTGCTCGCAAGCTTACCATCATATAGGAGAATGGGAGTTAGAAACACAAGGGCATGTGCTACATCATATTGCACAATGGACCAGCTAGAATGCAAAGGTAAAAGTACTGAGTGGGCTGTGTGTGTGGCAATGTTGGTTAGAGGGTTGTTGTCTTGCGTTAGCAGTGTAGAGGATGGTAATAGGGTAATCTAGGGAAATTGAGATGGTGGTTGAGGAATATTATAACCTTGTCTGAAGAGGTGGGTTTTCAGTGAACGTTTGAAGACTAGAGGAAAGAGTGAGACAGAGTATCCTTTCCTGTTAAACAGTATGAATTATAACCGTAGCCATTTGCTCTATTGACTTTCTGATATATATTCAAATCGAGTTCATCTATACCAAAAAATGACTAATGCAACTATGTTTAGTTGGTCTGTGATATCACACTCTTAGTAAACGTAGGCTTATTTAAAATTGTTATCATATATTGTATTAGTCGAACATGAACGTATATAGACTTGGTCTATGTAAAAAGATTAAAGTAGTAAAAAGCCAGATAGAATCATTGGTAATAACATCATAAAAATGTATCTCATATCGATTGTACCTAGTAATGTGCTGTTAATATAGCACAATAGGAGTGAATCAATACATGTCAGAATTAGGGGAGGTGTGTAAACGGATAAATTGATAAAAGATAAGTGAGAAAAATCAACAGTGTGTTGAACAGCACATAGAATATTGTCCTTGGCCTATCAGACGTCCATCCAAGTAAGGCTGGGTACACACTACAGGTTTTTCACCTGATTATTAGGCCAATCACACGGTAAACGACCATTCGAACTGATATTGCATTAGTGTGTATGGTGCAAAGATGAACGATCATCCTTCCAAAGCACATCGTATCGTTTCATTTCATTCTATAAATGGACTAAAAATCTTGTTCAACAATGGCACTCACTAGCGGCAGTGTCCATAGATCTCAATAGCGTTTGCAGAGTCACGATCTTTTCAGCCAATGGTTATGACCAGAGCCGTTATTGAGAATTCTAGCGCCCAGGGCGAGAAAGACAAATGCCGCCCCCCTAGCCCTCAATTTTAACCGAATTAACCTAAAATATTCCTAAATTGCGGCCCCTTTCAGCGTTGCGCCCTGGGCGGTCGCCCCCTGTCGCACAGCCCTAGTTATGGCCCTGGTTTTGACAGATGAAGAGCACAGATCTGAAGGTAAGTGGTGTAAAACGTGTATAGTGTGTACACATGAATCGGCTGATCGAGACTTTCAGTCGTTGGTAACAATATCGCATCGGGGGAAAGACTCTGTAGTGTGTACCTAGCCTGAGAAATAAATATGAGGAAGATACCTTTGACTTAAGAGTATTTAAATATAATAAAAGTCAGAGATGTTCAAATCCTCGATTCCTTGTATGCAGCCCCATTGTGCTCTGATTCGACTTTGTATCATAAATCTTCTATTGGTGGTAATTAAAGGAAATGTCTCTATTTCTGTTCTCTGTATTCTGCAGTATATGGACAGATCCGGTATATCATAGTTCTAGTAGTATGGCACTTCATTTATGACGGAGATCAGGCAAATGACTGTAGATATCCTCCTCAGAGTTCCTGTTTGATTGGAGATCTCCCATTTTCAGCAGGGGATACATTCATAGCAGCAGGCAGCTAATCCCTTTGCTGTAGATTTTCTATATCCAGGGAGACATGTATTACTACAAACAGACTGTGGAGTTAGTAACAAAACCGCAGTGTCTCTCTACAGGCATCTAACCTGTTCCCCAGGTGGTGGCAGATAACATGAGAGTATACCCATCCAAGAGCTTGTTACCAGCTACTTAACTGTGCACCACCTTATATCAAATCACCAGGGCCGGAATAACAATGGTTCTGATGATTGAGGATTCTCCACAGAAATAAATCCAGGCCAGCCAGGAGGAATTTTTTTTTTGTGAGGGGACTTGGTGCGTAGAGGGGGGGGGGGGGTGTTCAGGGTGATGAGTGGTGCAGGGTGGTGATGTGGATCGCTGGCGGCTTCCCTGGTTGCCAAAGGGCAGTCCCGTCCTTTGGCAAAAAAAAGGAAGTTTACCTGTAAAATCAAACCAGAGCCTCAACTACTGGCTGTGTATTCAAACCTTGACAGAGTTATCTTACTCCTGTCTGCTACTCTGCTGGTAGCTCTCCAATCCTCAGCAGAGATATATCTGTCTCAGACACAGTTTACTGAGTTGAATATGGAGAACAAGGGCGCCCCTATTATACGGGACCAGCCGGTACAACGAGAGACAAATTCAACACCTTGAATACTTTGTCATGTTCCTCAAATATCTAATAAACAGTTTTTGCAGTGTGGCAGGGCGCATTATCCTGCTGAAAGAGGCCACTGTCATCAGCGAATACCGTTGTCATGAAGAGAGTGCTTGGTCTGCAACAATGTTTAGGTAGGTGGTAGGTGTCATCATCATCATCATCACCACTGCTCAGCCCAACTGATTCGACAGCGCTGTACAGAGAACTCATTCACATCAGTCCCTGCCCCATTGGAGCTTACAATCTAAATTCCCTAACATACATACACGTGTCAAAATAACATCCACATGAATGTCATGACCCAAGGTTTCCTAGCAGAACATTACCCAGAGAATCACACTGCCTTCCTGGCTTGTCTTCTTTCCATAGTGCTTCCTGGTGCCATCTCTTCTTCTGCTAAAAGACGCACACACACCTGGCCGTCCACATGATGTAAAAGAGAACGTGATTTGTCAGAGCAGGCCACCTTCTTCTACTACGCGATGGTCCAGTTCTGGCACTCACGTGCCAGTTGTAAGCACTTTCAGCGGTGGACAATGGTCAGCATGGACACTCTGACCGGTCTGTTGTTACATAATCCTATACACAGCAAGCTGCAATGCTCTGTGAGTTCTGACACCTTTCTATCATAGCCAGCATTAACTTTTTCAGTTAGATAGTGTTTCTCATGTTTTGTTTAAAACTGGAGGAGGGAAGAAGGGGAAGGTGTGGGGAGAGTGGGTTCAGATACAGTATGAGACAACATTTCAAAAGGTATTCTAACAATAATTATTTTAAGTATATAATGGCAAGTCCTGATATGTAAAACATCTAAGTAAAATAAGGTAGCTTATGTGTCATGAAAGATCCTGTCTTATAGGATCATGAGGAGGATCCGGAAGGGGGTCAAAGACATATTTGCAAGACATATACTCATATATAAATAACTCTGATGAGTTACGGTTATGTCATTATGTGAGTGGAGGATAATTGATGGCGCACAGTCATGTAAGGGTGAGTGCTCACTGCTAATAATAGCTACAGTGTGGCTAGGAGGAAGTGTGAGTGTGACCTCAGTCCATTTAGTCAAATATAATTTTCCTTTAAAATAAACACATCTGAAGGTCTGTGCTGCACAGAATAAGAGAAATGTAAGTGTCTCTGCTGCTAATAGGAACAAACAGATATTCCAGTAATACACGATCTAGAGAGCCCACTATAAGATATCATTCACATGTCTGAGTAAATGTATCTCTCAATTTATATAACAGTTGAAACAGCTCATATCTAAAATGTGGATTAAAAACTTTGAATTATCTTTAAGGAATAAGACCAATGTGTCCTTAAGCAGGAAGTCCAACTAAAGTCCTTATTGTAGGTAGGTGGGGTTCCAAACCAACAATGTTATTCAGCTGTTTTCCTCCAATCTTAAGTGCCAAGTCGTAAATTCCATAGAACTCCTGTGTGGCATATCCAGCTAAAATGTTACACCTGCCCTCAATAAACTATCTCGCAACCCTACCTATGTCTCCAACTGCCCCTCCTTTGCTCTCTTCCCTTTTGCTTCCAAACACCTTGAGAGACTTGTGTCAGATCTCTGTGATTATGTAAATATTTGGTTGTTGGATTGCAGTAGCAGGAAAACACAGGAAGAGACTTTAGTGAGACGAGGTACTCTACCTTTAAATACAGAGAGTGATTCTCATATAGCAGTAAATCCAGGGATTAGCCAGGGATCCAGAGCCAGAGAAGGTAGTCATCCGAGAGCCAGGGTTCAAAGCCAGAGAAGGTATTTGTCCAAGAGCCAGGGGTCAGAACCAGTAAAGAAGTCATCAAATAGCAGGAGGTTAATGCTAGAGAGGGCAGTCATCTGCGAGCCAAAGGACAGACAGATTAAGGCAGCCAAGGGACAACAGGTTACAGACTGCTGGTTTAAGGAGAGAAGCTCTATAAACAGGTAGTGTGTTGTTCCCAGGAAGCTGCTTATATAGGCCTGAACATGTGGATAGAGCCTCAGGTGCTGGCAACTAATTACTAGCAGCAGGTCATTAGTTCATGCTCTGATGCAGGTTTACACAGAAGTGATGAAAAGGATGCAGCAGTTTTTAACTGAGCCTGTGTTTCACTGCACAGAGTCCAGCAGAGTTGTCAGGTAATATGAGAAACCCTGTGGCTGTGGATCGGCACCGCCATGTTGGAAAAAAGGCGCAAATCCAAATGGAAACCCAAGCGTGCAGACAGTGAAGATGTCAGAGCATATGGAACTTGTGGAATAACCGCAGGGTAAGTCATGGACTGAATAAGCACAAGACCTGTGAGCTTCTGTCCTCTCATTTGATCCTCAACCCTCTGCAATTGGGCTTTCACCATCTACTTTCCAGAGACTGTCCTACCTAAAGTGACCAATGATCTGCTGACAGCTAAGTCAAAGGATCATTTCTCCATACTCATCCTCCTTGACCTATCTGTTGATTTTGATCCAGTTGACCACCCTCTTCTCCTGCACACTTTTCACTGCCATGACCTTTGTGACATTGTACTCTTCTGGTTCACCTGCTAACTTTCTGAATGCTCTTTCAGTGTCTCTACTGCTGGCACATCCTCCCCTCCACTCACAAATGTGACTGTGGAGTGGCTGCCAGAGTATTAGGTCATATCCTGCTCCAGCACCTGCATTGCTTCTTGCTTGTCTCCTATTTTTGACTCCGCTCGGCTTGACTATTCTTCTGGTTTCTGTTTTGGCTTCTGTGTTTGCTTCTGACCCAGCATGTTACACTATTATTTGGATTCTGATTTGGACCCAGACTGATAGCTGTTATCGACCCGGCTAGTTGCACTACTCTCTTCACCATCCAACTCACCAGCAACTGACATCAAGGGCCACAATCTGCAAGCTCCTTGCAGCGGAGTCCGTACTTCCCTGTTGGGGGTCCCTGGTGAAAACCAGAAGTGTGTTAGACTCCCGCCTCCTTGCTCAGTAGCGCCAACTGCTGGTAGATGATTACCACCAAAATCTTAGTGATACGTGATAGAGCCGTCCCGTTGTTGGAAATCCACAGGCATCCAATCGGGAAGCTGCCTGTTGCTGAGTGGGGTGGCCGCTGCACCTATACAGGATGTGCGTGACTCCTGCTGCACCAACTTCCACCCTGTCCCAGACGGAGGCACTCAACACAACAGGTAGGAGCAATTTATTTTTTAACAAGGGATATGTGACAAGTGGCCCAACAGGGGATATGTGAGAACAGGGGATATTTGACAACAGGGGATATGTGAGAACAGGGGATATGTGAGAACAGGGGATATGTGAAAACAGGCCTAACAAGTGATATGTGAAAATATAATATGCATGTGTGAATGGCCCGTGTGTATTAGCATAGGAATCCGTTCCTTTTCTTACAACAAAATTACTAGCTTTTTCAATGGAGATTATACCCTGGTGCCACTGACAGGTAACTGTGTTCGACTCTTTGAATTTTGAAGTCTGCTCAGATGTATGAACACTAGAAGAAAGAATAGATATATATATATATATATAACAAATCTTATACATTCCCCTTTGGCCATTTGAGGTGTTAGGGGGTATGAAAATAACCAAAAGCTGATAATCACGTTCTCACACATTAACTGCACAGTTTGTATCATTAAGAAGACGCTCTATCCACAGAACTCTGGTTTTGATCACCATTCTCTGTAATCTCTAGAGACTGTTCTGTGTACAAATCACAAGAGATCAACGGTTTCAGAGGTACTGAAACAACCCGTATGGCACCAACAATCATCCCACAGTAAAAGACACTTAGATCACATTTCTTCTTCATTCTGGTGTTTGGTGTGAACTACAATTGTAATTTTTGACCATGTCTGCCAGGGTAGTGCTGGCAAATATTAGCCCGGGGGAAACTCGACTTGGCAGCCTATTGGGAACATGTTAAAGAAAAATTTAATGAAATTCTCAGTTTCTGCACAGTACAACTTCTCTAGTTCTGCATATTGCGTGCAAATCATACAAACTGTTGGTATTCTGCATATATAAATATGCACAGTACTATCTGGATGCCTGGCTATGCTTTCCTACAGGCCATTGGCCCTCACACATCAATTTTCAGGTTCCCCAAAATATATTAATGTGGTAGAAAAACGGGTGTCAGCCAACAGTGGTAGGAAACTCTTTTGGCATCACTTGGGCACTTGGGATTTGATAAATTGCTGATTAATATTCCTTGTTTTGTATATATGTTATTGGTATATGATTGCGTATATAAAGAACAGGGCTTGTGAGCTAAAACATTTATCATTAATTAAAATCTAGGTATCCATCTTGCCCAGTGAATATTTACAATGCCATTTAGGGGCACGGAATGACGAAAATGCAGGCAGACCTTAATTTCTCCTCGCAAAACGGCTGTTGTGTCCCAGAACCCAGAAACATTAATGAGCGACAGGATTCTGCAAATCGCTGTCAGTTAACAAGTGTTCTGCACCTTTCAGTTGTATTTTATTTTCGGCTGTGAAATGCCTACAGCCTGGGTTACAGATGCAGCTCACTCTGTGAATTGGTGATAATGGGATGGTTTTCTAAGGTACAGAAATAAACTCTGTTTTGGGTTTCAGAAATAATGTCTGCACCTACCGCTATGGCTGCTTATTACACAGATTCCAGATGAGCTGAGATTTCGTCCCTGCCTACTTAAAAGCAATGCGTATTTCAATAGTACATGTCTCTATATCACCTCTTTCAATATTTATAATGACTCACTCGGTGCAATCTGACAGAACAACCGATTCAGTCAATAAACTAGAAGTATCACTTTGGTCACCCAAAGGTTCCAAAACATAATACTAATTTCAGGAATCATCACCGATCTCTTCTCCGCCGCGAGGACAGACGCCTTCCTACCCCACAGTCCATGCAGATCAAGTAAGTCTTCATAGGTGGCACTGTAAGACTCCTCAGTTATCTGGTGTTGGTTACAAGTGCTTCAAGTTCCTCAGTAATTCTAGGTAATGTTTAAATATCCTGGTTCTAACTTCAGCCAGTTGCTGACTATTCTTCTGCCTCATGTATTGCTTCTGTTTGGATCTTCTGGTTCTGACCTCAGCTAACCTGACCACCTTTATGATTTCTTACCGGTAATTCTATCGTCCGTTCTGGTTCCCATATGATGTGGCAACTCTTTTTCAGAAATGCCCTCTGGAGAGCTGTAGTTGTTTGTGAAATAGACACAACTCAGCAGACGATGGAAGCAGGGGAGGGCTGGCCAATTTTAGCCCTGGAGCGTGGCGCGGTGATGTCATCATTGCGCGCTGCGCTCCCAGTGTATCAGTGACTGGGAGCTGCAGCATTGTGGAGGAGAAGGTAAGTTAATTAGGTAATAATTTGTTTTGGGTGGGGGGAGAGCCTGGGGGACCTTAGCTGTGGAGGGGAGAGGGAGTGGGGGACCTTAACTGTGGAGGGGGGGAGGGGGACCTTAACTGTGGAGGGAGGGGGGGAGAGGGAGCAGGGGACCTTAACTGTGGAGGGGGGGGAGGGGAACCTTAACTGTGGAGGGAGGGGTGGGGACCTTAACTGTGGAGGGAGGGGGGGAGAGGGAGCGGGGGACCTTAACTGTGGAGGGGAGGAGGGGGACCTTAACTGTGGAGGGAGGGGGGGGAGAGGGAGCGGGGGACCTTAACTGTGGAGGGGGGGGGGGGACCTTAACTGTGGAGGGAGTGGGGAGGAGGACCTTAACTGTGGAGGGGTGGAGAGGGAGAGGGGGACCTTAACTGTGGAGGTGGGGAGAGGGAGAGGGGGACCTTAACTGTGGAGGTGGGGGGAGGGAGAGGGGAACCTTAACTGTGGAGGGAGGAGGACATTAACTGTGTTTGGGGGGGACATTAACTTTGATTGGGGGGAGCAGGGGCGGGCTGGGCTGGGGGGCATCGGTCTCCCGGGCCACTCAGTCTCACCGCTGTTAGGGCCCCCGGATGCAGTATTGCCATTATTACTACCAGCGGCTGCATCACATGACATGTGATGCGTCCGGGTTCACCTATGTGCCCCCCGGGCTGAAATCTGCCAGCCCGCGCCTGGGAGGAGGAGGACATTAACCGTGCTTGCGGGGAGGGGAGAGGGGGACATTTACTTTGTGGGAAGGGGAACATTTACTGTGATGAGGGAGTGGGGGGAATGAACTGTGATGAGGAACAGGGGGCACATGTGTAGCGAAGAGGGAGGGGGGCCCTGACAGACTTATTAGTACTGGGGCCCACAGTTTCTGATAGCAGCCTTGGGCAGGAATGCTGAGACACCCCCACCCCCCACCCCTCAGAGACCTCCCCTGGAACTGGACAGCGCATGTTCAGAACAGGCCCGCAGTTGAGGATGCACTGATCTGCCCCTGGATAAAGGAGTGGACAGGGCTCGTTTTTAGCAGCTCACAGACACATCCACAAGCTCAGAGTTGGTGGAGATTGGATCTCGTCCTGTGCTTTGTATATGATGTATTTTGCACCTCAAATTGTACTTTGGTTCTTCACACACAGTTTCCAAGATATGTCATTATTTGTTGGTTGGTTTAATAACACAAATGTGGTCATAACTTTGTAGGAAATTATATTTAATGTCAGACAAAGGTGTACACACCTAAGCAGTTTACGTACATTTTTTACATATGGCAAACACAAGAATTCTGGTAATAAATTAGTCCCGATATTAATCAGAGCGCTAATATATATTGTTGATTGCGCTCACTGCTTGCACCCTGTTCAGAGTGAATTTAAAGGGCGTGTAAATGCATTGAGCTATCTCCATAGTCAAACATTGGCAGTAGAATCTTACTGAAGGAATTAGGAATATATGATGGATCGTGTGATATATATATATAACAGTAAATGTATGAAATTGATGAAATTAATTACAGATCATTAATTGTGTGGTTAAATTGTACATAGAAATATCTTTATCACCCGATCATGAAGAGAAGGTCTGACCCGTTGATATATACAGAGTCTTAAAAAGAGTCCTTGTCAGTAGCAGTTCTTGTTTACGTATTTCCATTATCATGTGTGGTTCTTTGTAGACGAATATAGATATTCTCAATGTTGTTGTTAGGTGATCACAAGATGTTCCGTGGTGTAACCATGCAAACAATAGATAAATCCAATATTACTTTGTGACAATTGTAATAGGTAAAAATAGCAGTTTCCACTTACAGTTAAGTAGGGGGGTGTACGTTCTTCTATCCTCACGATCGTGTAAGGCTGAATTCACTTTTGACTTTGGCTGGATTCACCGATCGTGAATGATTACCGTATATACTCGAGTATAAGTCGACCAGAATATAAGCCGAGGCACCTAATTTTACTACATAAAACTGGGAAAACTTATTGACTCGAGTATAAGTTGTTCATTATGTAATTGCACTGTAAATGAAAAAAACAAAAAACGAGAGAGAGAGAGAGAGAGAGAGAGAGAGATTTCACTTACCCGGCAGTGGAACGCATATGCGTTCCAACAACAGGAAGTTCGGCATTTGGAACGCAAGTTTGCGTTTCAAATGCCAAACTTCCTGTTGTTGGAACGCATATGCAGAAGTTGACAGCCGAGGGACCGGACACCAGGTAAGTTCACCCGTGTATAAGCCGAGTGCCCTTTTTCAGCATACAAAAGTATGCTGAAAAACTCGGCTTATACACGAGTATATACGGTAAATCCTCTTTCAAGATATCCTCTTGTATCGCCTTCTAGGGCAATATTGATTCTCAGATGTAATTAATTGTATACATAATAAAGTGGTATTATGATCAAATAAACTTTTATTACAACTGCAAGCATATCCGTCACTACCAGACCGCCGCAACAATGCAACAGGCACTAAGCAGACACAGCCAAGCAAGACTAAGCTGATTTAAAATAAATGCAAATTAAATAAAAAAAAAAAAAAATTGCAAATGCTATAGCCTCTGTATAAAAATGAAACTTGATTTGTGATAAGCCACTGTATGCCGTTCCCACGCGTTTCGTTCTCATTTGCAGGCATATTTATTAACCACCGCATTTTAACCATGATCCCTTTCAAACCTTGTCGCAATAATAAGGATTGAAATATTGTCAGTATTTATTAAAAATCTTCAACAGGAACAGCAGTCACGAAAAACATTGCCGCTTTAAATTCGGAACTTTGCAAGTCGCAGCTGTAAGTGACGTCATTTACAACAGTCGCGATCTCCTGTCTTCGGTTTTACCCTGTGTCTTTTTACTAGTAAGTAGTTATTTTTCTTCGTCGCTCTGTTCAGTATAGGAATAATTGTGGAGGATTAAAGTGTGTCGGTGTTTACAGCACCGATCACTCGTACTACACCCAATAAAAGCTGGAACCTATGGCCATAAGTGAAGCCCCTGATATTGTCTGCAACTGGTTTAGGGTCATTGGCAATGCATAGCGCCACCATTTAACCCTGAGCTAACAATGTGACTAACTGTGTCCAATTCTAAATGTGGTAGAAGCCCGCTGGAGCACCGTAGCACCGGAGTTATCGGCAGCGCTGTGCCGTACAGTCTGCCCTCCGTACACTCGTTGCTTCGTCCTGTCTAGTTAAATAATGAGGTGATAAATGTAATTCTACTATAATAAACCTTCCTGTCTGTTTACACTATTTACGTACTGCTTGTCTGCAAGTTTCTACACAATGCACTATGGACTAAATGATCTTCCCATAGAAAATGTCTATTATTGCCACCTCACAGGAGGCTATAAAAGTGACGAGGATTTACTCCTTCTGCAAACACTGCAGATATGCACAGCGTAAATGGAAACCGACAATTCTTTCCTGTAGCTCCCTGTATTGCTGATTGAAATCTCATAATGCAGTACAAATTTGCATACTAAATTGCTGTAGCTGAAGTGCTACCAACAATTATTGTGCCTAGTTATGGACTACTCTGAAGTAGCGCAGACATTAGACGTTATTTACCTAACACAGGTGCATGAGCCCATCGGAAGCTGTTGGTTTTGATCAGTTTAGGGCAAGTTAAGTAGCCGGATCGCAGTAAGCTTTGCTCGGTTTAATCACATTGGTCAGCCATCAGCCATGATTTAGGCTGGGTGCACACTACAGGTTTAACACTTGATTATCGGGCCAATCACACGATAAATGACCGTTAGAGTGTAAGCTCCCACGATCACGTTTTATCATACCAAAGCTCATTGTGTCGTTTGATTTGATTTGATAAAAATCTCTATAGACGATGGAACGATGTTGTGCCGATTCTGCAGTGTGTACGCACTGACGACCAGCAGTGTAGGCAGATCGCTTACAGAGTCACTAATCTTTTCAGCAGATGGCAGGGCCGCCATTAGGGGGGTACGGCCAGTACTGTTGTGAGGGGCCCGGACAGACTAGGGGGCCCGGACAGACCTCTCCGTCTGTCCGGGCTCCCTGGACTGACCTGGAGTGAGGTGGTCTAAATTGACTGCAAATGACTTGAAATTAGTATGAAATTAGTATTATTGAGGTTACTAATAATGTAGGAACAAAAAAAGAGGAAAATTTTGTGATTTACCATATTTTAGGATTTATCCTAAAAAATCCAAAACCAAAACCCACAAGCGCGGTTTTGCCAAAACCAAAACACGAAGCTAATCCAGATCCAAAACCAAAACCAGTTCATGGGGGTCAGTGAGCATCTCTAGTATTTTGTGTGGACAGCACAAGACTAATCTAAGCAAAAGATTTGGTTACTGCGCTTGTGCATTTCGCCCCTATATTAGTAAACACCCTATCCTTCTTCTTGGTAAAAGACCAACTCTGTATAATAGACAGCAAATCTCGCTGCACTTGCGACATGCGTTGTAAATGACTCTGTGTAAAGTGCAACTCAAACAAAAATAGATCTATTCAAATCCGAGTCCATTATTGTCAACTAACTGCACTAATTAGTCTCTACGCTTCACTCTGCTATTGATGTCATAAAGCAGCTTAACAAATGTTCCTCTCTCCAAAGCGATGATTTATTCCCCCATCATAGCTTGCTTGCTTCCCATAAAATGTTACATTAAATGCAAAAAAAATCCCACCTGGTTTTCTACTTGCATAAGTCAGTGATCATTGTGGCTGAATGTTTCAGCCAACTCATGAATTGCAAAGAGTATCAATGATCCAGTAATGATTCAGAGCCAAAAGGCAATATTTTCAAGTTCCAAGGGCATGCGATATGACACATGAATGACAGTATACATAGTTATAACCCACTTTTAAATCTGCAGCCACTTTAGAACAATGTTGCAGTACACTGGGGAGTATCTTGCAGTGACCTCCTAGCACGCTGACGATAGAGAAAAGTAAGGGTTAATTATTCCTTGGCCTTTGTCCCAGCAGATTGAGATTGTACATCCAAGCAATGCCTGCTCCAATTTCAGCGTTCTTTGATTATATCAGGAAGAGAACATTTCTTCATAAGTGCTATATTACAAGGTTTACTTGCAGCCGGAGATTTGTAGATAGCTTTGGCTGAACTAGAAATCTATGTTTTAGAGATATTGATTTTTACAGCATCTGGGCCCAGGAGACATGTGGAGGCAGCAGGGAATGTTGCATGGTATTGGCTCGCCGATCCTGGAATCATGGCTCGCCAATGTAATGTTTCAGCCCCACCCCCCCAAGATGGTAATGGAGTCAAGACAGTCAAGATGGGAAACTATGCTGGGGCTAGCCAATGTATGGCTTCAATCTCTGGCATGGGAATTGGAAAGATGTAGAGCCTGATTTTTCAAGATGAGATATGGACCCTCAGCTGGCCAATGTATTGCTCATTTTCGAGTTTCAGAATGGACAATTGAGCCATGTAAAGCCAATGTAGTGCCTTATTCTCAGAGAAGGGAAATAAAGTGGTGGCTAGCCAATATTGTGCCTCTACTCTAACATGGGATATGGACCCGTATCTGGCCAATTTAGTGCTCATTCTCCAAGATGGAGAATGGAGACATGGTTAGCCAATGTAGGCCTTATTCTAAGATCTGGCTAATGTAGTGCCCTCTTTTCTGAGATAAGAACCAACAGCTGGCCAATGTACTGCTCATTCTCCAAAATGGAAATGGAGCCACAGCTAACCAATGAGGTGCCTTATTCTCTGCCCCACTGATCTAATACACACATATACAAACATTGCCCCCTCATATTTCCCCCATTGTCCCCCTCATATCTTTCCTATTGCCCCACAATATATTTCTCATTGCCCCATAATATCTCTCCTATTGCTCCATAATATCTCTACAATTGCCCCATAATATCTCTTTTATTGCCCCATATTTATCCCATTGCCCCCTCCTATCTCTACTATTGCCTCATAATATCTCTCTTATTGCCCCATATTTCTCCTATTGCCCCATATTTCCCCCATTGTCCCCCTCATATCTCTCCTATTGCCCCATAATATTTTTCTTATTGCGGCATAATATCTCTACTATTGCCCCATAATATCTCTTTTATTGCCCCCTCATATCTCTACTATTGCCCCATAATATCTCTCTTATTGCCCCATAATATTTCTCCTATTGCCCCATAATATTTCTCCCATTGTCCTGCTCATATCTCTCTTCTTGCCCATCTATATTTTTCCAATTGTCCTCCTCATATCTCTCTTCCTGCCCCTATTGCCCCATAATATCTCTCATTGCCTCCTCATATCTCTCCCGTTGTTCCCCTATATCTCTCCCATTGCCTCCCATAAATCTCCCAGTGCCCCCCTCATGTCTCTCTCATTGCCCCCTCTTATCCCTTCTTTTGCCCCCCTCGTATCTCTCCTATTGCCCCCTCATGTCTCTTCCATTGCCCCCCTCTTATCCCTCCTTTTCCCCCTTGTATCTCTCCTATTGTCCCCTCATGTCTCTCTCACGTCCCTCTTACCTGTAGCTGTGACAGCTGTTCTGATGCTCTTCCCTCGCTCGTTGCTTCTCAGACATGAGGTGAATTCTCCTCTGAGCAGTGGATTATGGAGCAGTCTATGCAGTCAGATTTAAAAATGCATGAGGCTGATAACTTGAGAGAGGAGGAGGGCACGTTCCCCCTCTGACCCCCCCGCCCTCCCTTTAATCCAGCTCTGAGATAGGTTACTCTACAAGGAAGCTTATTTCTGCATATTATATTATATTATTAGTAGTATTATTACTGTAGCTGTTCTGGTAAGAACAATTCAAATATTACCTGTACAATACAACAAAACGCTGCCCCCAGTGGTCATATTGAAATAGGTAGGATGCTTGCTATGCTATTTAAGTCTTTCTCATTGTCTTGAATAACAAATGCTAATAGACACATTGCATCATAGTTGACATTATGCCGAAAGGAAATTAAATAAGGCTGCAACAGAAAACCGACCTGATGGCCTTTTAAATATATGATCCATCTCATTTTCAGGGACAGAATGTAACCCGACTCATAATAAAGCCTGCTGAAATATGTATTAAGCCTTTATCTGTGTTCAGAGCCCGCTCAGCTCTGCATGACTGCAAACATGTCAGCATCTCGACTCCTGGAGACGCCGCGCGCGGTCACTTTATATCAGCCCTATTAAATAACACTCTTTCTGCGCATTTCCATAGAAAACCAATACATAGTCATCACACATAGACAGTATCCTGGACAACCAGTGACTAATGTTGCTTTGTAATGGAAGCTATTGGCGTCGGATATGTCACGGTGTAAGAGGAATCGGTAAGGTCTTTGTAAGACGGTACTTAGGTGAACCTGTAACCTTGGCACATCCTTGCCAGGATGTGTTTACCACGATAAAGGAAATGTTTGAAATACTTATATGTAATAATGTGCCCCATACTATACATTATACAACGAGTGGCCCCTTTCTTAGATACACCTTTGTAGTACTGGGTAGGACCCACCTTTGCTCCCAGAATCCTAAGTGGCATGGAGTAAGCAAACAAGGTGCTAGCCAGATTATTTGTGGCATGGATTCAACGTGGTGCTGGAAACCTTCCTTAGATAGTCTAAGGTCCATGGTGATATGATAGCGTCAAACAGTTGCTGCAGATGTATTGGCTGCACATTCATGCTACGAATCTCCTGTTCCACCACATTTCAAAGATGCCCTATTGGATTGAGATCCGGTGACTGTGGAGGCCATTGGAGTACATTGAACTCATTGTCATGTTCGTGGAACCAGCTTGAGATGACGTGTGCTCTATGACATGGTGCTTTATCCTGCTGGTTGTAGCCATTAGAAGGTAGGTAGATTGTGGCCGTAGCGGATGCACATCATCTGTAACAATACTTAGGTAGGCTGTGGCATTTAAAAACTGCTTATTTGCTATTATGGGGCCTAATGTGAGCCAATAAATTTCCCCACACCATTACACCACCTGCAGCTTGTATCACTGACACAAGGCGGGATGGATCCATGGATCCGTGCTATTTACAGCACATTCTGACCCTACCATCCGCATGTCATTGCAGAAATCGAGATTCGTCAGGCCAGGTAATGATTTTCCAATCGTTGACTGTCCAGCTTTGGTCAGCCTGTAGCCACTGTAATCTTAGTTTCCTGTTCTTAGATGGAAGGAGTGGAATCCACTGTGGTCTTCTACTGCTGTAGCCCATCCACTTCAGGGTTCTACATTCTGTGTGTTCAGAGACGCTCTCCTGCATAACACTGCTGTAACACATGGTTATTTCAGTTGCTGTCACCTTTCTGTCAGCTTGAACCTGTCTGACTAATCTTCTCTTACCTCTTTCATTATCAAGGTGTTTTTGCCCACAGAACTGACGCTCACTGGATGTTTTTTGTTTTGCGCATCACTCTCTGTAAACTCTAGAGACTGTTGTGTGAGAAAATCCCAAGAGATCAGCGGTTTCTGAGGTACTAAAACAACCCGTATGGCACCAACAATCATCCCACAGTAAAAGTCACTTAGATCACATCTCTTCTCCATTCTGGTGTTTAGTCTGAACTACAACTGTAGTTTTTGTCTGCCAGGGGAGGGCTGGCAAATTTTAGCCCGGGAAGCAGGACTCAGCTCAGCCGCCTATTAAGAACATTTTAAAGGAAAAAAATGCAAGTGGGCCAATGATCCAGCCCAAGGTAGCCCACTATGGGACCAGCCCGGGAGGGGGGGGGGGGGGTAGATGGCCCCTGCCCCCTGCCCCCTGCCCCCCAGCCCCTGATGTCTGCATACTTTAATGCATTGAATTTCTGCCACGATTGGCTCATTAGATATTTGCATTAACTAGCAGGTGTTCAGGTATACCTAATAAAGTGGGCAGTGAATGTTTATATATTAGGATCAATATAGATACATACAGCAGTGTATTTATATATATTTATACATAGCTTCAAGTTTTATTTTTTTATTTATTTTTCTTAATTTTTCAGCACCCTGTACTTTGTACAATGTGAGCTTGGCACGCCCTTACTGTACACTGACTATATGCATACACCCATTTTCCTCCCTGATCCGCCACTGAAATTGTGGTCTGTAGTAGGGTCCGTTGCGCTCGAAGATGAATTGGACGCTGCTGCTCTCTGGCATATGGTTTCTGGGCATGCGCAGAACAATTTTACAAAATACGTCACGTATTGGTATTTATGTTCCTTAATGAATCAGGCCCTTTGTGTCTATCTTATAGAGTAATATCTGAAATTCATCACACAGTAAAGTATTTCAGGTTTGTATATAACTTCATTGTACCTAACTTAATTATTTGTCTCTCTCACTAACTGCCCCAAGTGTGAGGAGGTCCCAAAGGTCTCTCTTTAACCTCTACCACAAACTGCCCCCAGCCGGGATTTGTCTGTTGGAGAGGTGACCACACCAAAATCATCATCATCACTCCACATATCACTGGTCACCTTCCCCTTCCTATAGTCCTTGACATGTACAAACCCCACCACAGAGCAGAATGATTTGACACCATTGTTTCAAAGTTCTAAAGGTGCCTATGTAGAAATATCAGATAATCAGATGCCAAAGGCTTTTGCAGTCAGAGAAATAGAGGACTCCAGTTGAGGCAGGACTCTCTACACTTATGGTCAAACAGAGGTTTATTGAGATTGCTGGGACTTGTAGTTCAGAAACATGGCCCATTTCTAATACAAAGTTACTGATTGAAGACAGTGAGAAAAGTCACCCATGTGGCTTAATGAAAGACATAACTCAGTGGACTAGTAACCAGGTTCTTTACTTGCAATGATAGAGGAGGCTCTGGTTTGAATCCTCTGTCTGGTTTTGTTTCTGTAAATTGAATGTTGCAGCAGGCTGATTGAAGACATTGAGAAAAGTATAAGTTAGTTCAGTTGACGAGTAGTGAGGTGCCCATGGACAGTCATAGTAGAGGCCCTGCATTGAATTCGGAGTGGCTTCCTTTTAAGCACATTTCATATTGCAACAGGTGGACGTATTTCCACTCTTCACGTTACATACATGCTGTGTGAGCCAGTTAGTGGTGCACTCTATATATAAGGAATGATGGGAGGGAGATATAGGTGGGTGGGGGGAAGTGCAAGCTATGTCCTCCATGGTGCTGACCACGCCCACACACTAATGACCACACCTACACATCACTGGCCACACCTCCGATGGGATCGGCACTTCTTACAATAGGTCCTTTATAAATTTAGGCCCCAGGCCCACGTGTGGCCTTAATCTGGCCCTGAGCTGAAGAGAGCAGAGACTTGCTCAAATGAACATGTTTAAATGGCAGTTACTAGCAGGGATCCATTAAAGTTTTGGACTTCATCGCCTCCTATATTAGAGGGAAGTCTTATAATTATTTAATTAAGGGCCACTATGAATTCCCCACAGCAGTGATCACACTGACAAATGTAACAAGCTTTAGTGTCCCAGCACAGAGGCATAGCAGGATTTCTAATCTTATAACATGGTCTCTGATTATAGCTAACGGTTCCCCATTCCCTCAATGTCTGATCTATCTCTGTATATTGTGACATATCATCTTCCAATTGCTGCAAAGCTCCTGGTGTGTTGGTAAGTGCCATCCTCACTTACACCGAGTATCTTCGCTATTGACATTCTGTAGAGTGGGTTAAAATTTTTGTACAAACAAGCATACACATGTAGTTGAACATATACACACATGTAGTTGAACATATACACACATGTAGTTGAACATATACACACATGTAGTTGAACATATACACACATGTAGTTGAACATATACACACATGTAGTTGAACATATACACACTGTACTTGCATCTGGTCATATTCTGTGAGCGCTATCTATCCAACCACATGTAAACGATATTCAGCAGCTTGTCATGTGCACACAGTGCTCTGCAGGTCATTGTATATGTGTGGTGTGCTGCCTCTCATAGTATACACCAAGGTATATCTCCCAATTGTCCCAGTTTCAGTGGTACAGTCCCAATTTTAGGGCCCTGTTTGTCCTGCGGGTGAGAATGTTGGGGGAGGGGAAGCATGCTAGGCAGCCCATTGGGGGCTTGGCCAACCCCATTGGTCAAGACCCCATTGTGTCATGACCACTCCCCCTGTCCTACTGCCAGAGGTAGGGAGCTATGACCAAGGGCTCAGTGCTAACTTGGACGTAACCCAGTTTGGTAGCTTAAATTCCCAAAATTTGCACTGCGCATACCCACAAAGAGAGCCCATGTATATGCACATATGCAGACTTGCTGCTGATAAGGTGGACTGGGGGAGCCATGGCAGTGAATGGTGAAGGGTGGTTTAATGTAGGCTGAGTGCAGTAAGAATGTGTTGACGCAAATGCGGCCGTGGCAGACCAGCACGGAGACCCATATAGACCTGTCAAGAGTCGTATCTTTTGTAGATGTTACTTAGCAGGCGCAAATGCACACTGATGATGATGACAGTGGTCTTCGGCACTATTTAGCCGCTTCTGGTTGGCTATTCACCTCTGAAGTTGATAGGCGCTTTCTGCATTGATGGTGCATACATAATAGGGTTTTGTGGCGTATTTTTAACATTCTCTTTGGTAGTTCTATATGCCCTGATTTGTGCAAGTGCATCTCGATTTATGCCAAAGCAGAGCAGAGGATTGCAGCAGCTGACGAGATTAGTTGGGGGCGGGGTAAGAATGTTTCTTGCAAGTATGGAGTGAGTGCCTTGGTGAGCAGTGGAAAGCGAGGCTTCATCTTGCAGAGCATGATTATTAAAATGAGATAATAAGGGTAGGGGGGTGCATTTTGGGTGCATTCCTAACTGTGGAGGGGCACATGCCTGGCTTCAAGATGCATTTTGTCTAAGCTTCAATACATTTTAAATGAGGCAGCCAGACTGATCTTCCTCTCTCTCTGCTCCATATCTGTCGCACCATTCCGTAAATCCCTACACTGGCTTCAGAATCCAATTCAAATTACTCGCCCTTACCTACAAAGCCCTCAACACCACCACCCCTTCATACATGTCAAATCTTATATCAAAATACTCTCCCTCCGGCCCTCTTAGATCTACCTCTGACCTCCTCCTTGTCTCGTCTTTGATAACCACCTCTCACTCCCGCCTACAAGACTTCTCCCGTGCTGCTCCCCACTTATGGAATTCCCTACCACACTCAATCGGGCTTTCCCACAGCCTTTAGACATTCTCTAAAGATCCATCTCTTTTTTAAAGCTTACCTTATCCCTGATACTATTCACTCTACTGCACCCTCACAGCTCTCCCTATCTCCACTCTGAGCCACACTCACTTCTCGTTTCAGCTGTGCCCTCTTCCACTTAGAATGTAAGCTCTCTAATGAGCAGGGTCCTCTATGCCCTTTGTTTTCATGTCTGCATTTATTTTATCTGCCTAATATGTCCAGGTTTTATGTATGTCCTGTTTTCCCTACTGTACGGCGCTGTTGAGCACTGTGGCACCTTGCTACTTAACAATAATAATAATAACATAAAATAAAGATTCAGACACATCAACCTAACACATGTAGTAAAGACAGAGCCAATCTCTGCCCACTCTTTTTATGATTAATTTAAGACGTAAGAGCAGAATGTAGGATAAAAACTGAATTAATGATGGGATGGATGTAAAGTGGTAGGAGGGTGGATTTTGAGGCGAGGTTTATACTTTTGCAGAGTATGCTTCTTAATATTTTTCTACCCCTCCTCACTTCTAGTTTGCAGAGACGTCTTCTGACTGCGTCGAGTTGGGGAGCACTTTGATGCGCGCTGGGCTCTCGGGTCCAAAACCGAGTACCAGTGTTCTTTCTAAATTACCTCTGTAGTTTTCAGCAGCCTATTGCATGCAGCGTGTTTTTGCAGCGTGATATATACGCACAGCGCTCTGCGAGTCATCACTTACACTCAGTGATTTACAACTTGCCTTATACGCAGAGCATCCCACTATATACTGATCTACGACACACACCGTTCCTCCATTTGTATCTAACAACGTGTGACATAAGTGGGACACTTGATTGCATGTGAGGAGAGGAGTCCGTAAAATAACATAAGATGGAGCTTGCTGATAATACTGTAGCTAAAAATATCACAACACAGGAAATTTCAGATAAATACACCAATAGGAGGCAATTTCATTGAATTTAGGAACTTAAAAGTCACTTATTGGGACCACCCGATGAGTTTTCCTTCAGCATTATAAGTCTCACTGAAGTGAGGGACTATTTGGCAAAAAAGAGGAACAATTAAGAAGTACAGATTGCTTTGTAGCTTGTACTGGACAGTAAGGCTGGGTACACACTACAGGTTTTTCAGTCAATTATCGGGCCAATCACATGATAAACGACCGTTCATCCCGATATTGCATTAAGGTGCGCGCTCCAACAATGAACGATCAGTCCAAAGCACATTGTGTCGCTCAATGTGACTTCTAAACCGGACTAAAATTCTCTTTCAACAATGGAACGTTGTCCTTCCTATCCTGCAGTGTGTCTGCACTCACGACCAGCAGTGTCCATAGATCTCTATGGAGTGTGCAGAGTCACCATCCTTTCAGCCGATGGTTATGACAGATGCAGATGAAGACCACAGATCTGAAGGTAAATTGTGTTGTTTTTTCAGTCGTTGGTAAAATCGTTAATGATATCGCTTCAGGAAATTTTCTGTAGTATGGACTCTTTATTAGGTATATATACTCAAGAGCAAGTTGCTACCCATAAGCCCCCAAAACAGACTGAATTCTTTGGTGGGCACGGACTCAACTAGGTGTTCCAATTGTGGCACAAAGGTCCTAGCAGATGTTAATTTCACTGGATCCAATGACTGAACTGATATTTTAGTGGATCTCTACTCTGAGTAGCTTGTTCCATCTAATCCCTGAGATGCTCGAAAGGATGAAGATCTGGGGCCTGATTCATTAAGGATCTTAAATGAAGAAGTTTCTTATTTAAGTCTCCTGGACAAAACCATGTTACAATGCAAGGGGTGCAAATTAGTTTTCTATTTTGCACAAAAGTTAAATACTGACTGTTTTCTCATGTTGCACACAAATACTTGATAGCTTTATTTGTACACTGAAATAAATTTAAAGTTGATATTTGTGTGCTACATGAAAAAACAGTCAGTATTTAACGTATGTGCAAAACAGAATGCTAATTTGCACCCCTTGCATTGTAACATGGTTTTGTCCAGGAAACTTAAATAAGAAACTTCTTAATTTAAGATCCTTAATGAATCAAACCCCTGGTTATAGAGGAGATCAGAGCATTAAGGTAAATTCCAGTACTTCCCGGACATTCCTAGTCTTGTGTCCAAGAGCGTAACTACCATAGCCAGAGGGGGTACAGCTGTGATGGAGCGGTACATGGTGTCCTTACAAAGTTTTGCTATGGGGCTCATAAATATCTAGTTACGCCCCTCCATGGGACATGAAGAATTACCTTGGTGAAAAGACCCATTTGCAATTGAGGACATTGCTGCCATAAAGGGAAGCGTCTGACTAGCAATAGTGTTCGCATACACCGTAACATTCAAAAGTTGTTTTGCTCATGACAATGGATCAAACATGTACCATGAAACTACCACTTACACCATTGTATGCCACCATCAGCCTACATTGTTGACCCCCAGCAATGTAGCCACGCGTTTTGGTGGTATCTTGCTCTTCCAGTCGGTGTGAAGCAACACAAACTGTGATTCTTCAGACCAGGCAATATTCCAGTCTTCCGGTGTATATGTTTGTTAGTCAATTACAAACGCAGGTTCTTGTTCTTCACTAACAGGAGTGAAACCCTAAGGTGACATTGGCTTCAATATCCCAGTAGTGATGATGTTACTTGATCGACTGTAAACTGTCTTTTGACGCTCAACCTCCGCCGCCCCATGTATCAAAAGTCTGTTTTCGCTGTTGTCAGCTGGATGTCATTTAACAAATTGTAGATATGTAGTAGTACTAATAACTAACCAGATATTTGAATTTGCCTTCGTTGGATGTTATTTATATACTAGAAAAAAAGTGGCCCTGCAACGCATTTCACTTTGAGCAAATTCTATTTGTCGGCCTTGGAAACTGCATATCGACAATCACTCTTGTGCAGCGTTGTGGGTCCAGCTGGAATTGCCCAAGGTGGAAAACCTTCTGTCTCGTTAGGCCGACCCCCAAATTTAATTTCAACTTTGACTTTTCTTCTCCTAAAACACTGCTCAGTAAGCCGAATCTTTTTCTTAAGTTAATCATGAGAATGAAGGGACTTCAGCAACTGTCTTTGTTACATGTGTCACTATTACACACTTAGATATTTTCATTGCATCTTCCTTGTATAAAGTGCTCCAAAGAACTGGCACAAAATCATCATCACCATTTATTTATATAGTGCCACTAACTCCGTAGCGCTGTACAGAGAACTCACTCACATCAGTCCCTGCCCTGTTGGAGCTTACAGTCTAAATTCCCAAACACACACAGACAGAGAGAGACTAGGGTCAGTTTTGATAGCAGCCAATTATCCTACTAGTATGTTTTTTGGAGAGTGGGAAGAAACCAGAGCACCCAGAGGAAACCCACGCAAACACAGGGAGAGCATACAAATTCCACATAAATAAGGCCATGGTCAGGAATTGAACTCATGACCCCAGTGCTGTGAGGCAGAAGTGCTAACCACTAAGCCACCTATTGAATGTATAGGTAGAGGGCTGACCACCACCACTTCCAAGATAGAAGAGGTGGAGACGAAAAACGATCTCCATCCACCGACTGTCATTTAAATTCCTCATCCCGCAATATCTAATCTCATATTTGCATGTGGACGCAATTTGAAGTATATTCCTGTGCCTACAATGTATTTACCTAGGAACGCCCTGGGCCACTCAGCTCCTCCCATTAGAAGATGCAAAAATTTGCACCCCAATGAAATTTATGCAGAAATAGAGATAATGGGCCTCAATCATTAAGGAAAGTTAAGCAAAAGTAATTAAGTAAGGCAAAACCATGTTGCATTGGAGGAGGAGGTCAATTTAAAATGTGATGGCAGATTTATATTTGGGGTAGAGCATGTCCTAGATCAACTTTAAATTTCAGCATACAAATAAGCTATCAAGTATTTGTGTGCTACATGAAAAAACAGACAGTATTTTCCTCATGTGCAAAATAATAAACTAATTTGCACCCCTTGAATTGCAACATGGTTTTGTCCAGAAAATTTAATTAAGAAAACTTACTCAATTTTTTGCTTAACTTTCCTTAATGAATCAGGCCCATTGTCACTAAACTTGCAGCTTTTTAAATAAGCATTAGGGGTAGATTTATCAAACCATCTAAAATGGGAAGGTGGAGGCGTTGCCCATAGCAACCAATCAGATTCTAGCTACCATTTATCTAGTATATTCTAGACTATCTAGCTAGAATGTGATTGGTTGCTGTAGACAACACCTCCATTTCTCCTTGGTGTGATAAATCTACCCCTTAACGTCTAGCTTGTTGTAGAACAATATAATAGCTAATGGCAATTTGTTACTGCAGATTGGCTCTTTCTTAGTAAAATAACACTCACAGAAGCTATGTGAGACTTAAGAAGCCTGTGTGAAAATGTATTTTATTTTATTTTACCCCCCTGCTGCTAAATTGTGAATGGTGCTAAAAGATGCAAAAAGTGCTAAAAATGTATTTTGCAAATAGTGCCATTAGCACTTTTGCCACACAAGGCTCAATGTTTTAATACAAAAAAAAGTCGCAGATAGCAATTTAATTTAACATTAACATATGCAGTTCAATAATGGGCTTTGGAAATGTTATAATGAGAGTACTCAGGATATTTAATATAATGATGCAGCTTCTAACACTGCTGTCACAAAATTTCATAGTTGCCTTGACAACTGTCTCTAATTACAAGACATCGTCCCAGCTTTTAAGGATTTGTCCCTGGTAAGGTCCTTCATTTTCAATATTGACCAAATGTCTAGGACAATTCCTTTATTCTGCATGGTAGATGTTATTCTCTTTGTATTATATTCTAGGCTGTTTTATGTCATGATTATTAAGCAGGACAATTTAAATGCAAAAAAAGTATGTAATAATAAAACTTGGTAAATATGACATGCTGGGGATTGTAGTGGAGTCGGGCAACACCTTGTAGCACATAACAGGCTGCAAAGAATTAGTTCAGTAGTGTCCCTATTTTAAATTGTTGGTAACTGTGACATAGTGCTGGCTGCCAAGAACATATCTTTGAATTTGCTTCTCATTTACCTCTTTAAAGTGTACCTATCACCTACGTCCAGTGATGCAGCCGATTATCCATGAGTCTGCTGGCTGTCAGTTCACTAGGAACCAGGGAATTACTCAGTCAGCGTTGCTTGTTTTTGTAAAGATATAGCACAAACTGCTCTATGTGGGCCTGATTCATTAAGGAACATAAATGCTGT
Organism: Mixophyes fleayi; assembly: GCF_038048845.1. Taxonomy (NCBI): domain Eukaryota; kingdom Metazoa; phylum Chordata; class Amphibia; order Anura; family Limnodynastidae; genus Mixophyes; species Mixophyes fleayi. The sequence continues at coordinate 16,613,326 of NC_134412.1, read as the reverse complement.
TCTTGCACAAAATCGCATCTGCGCATACCCAGATCCGGACAATACGCCAGTGAACGCAAGCACGTCCAATTCATTTTCGAGCGCAAAGGATCCTTACAACAGCCTACGATTCCAGGGGCGTAACGTGGAGGAGAATAGGCCGTATGCACAAAGTCAGTGTACAATAAGGGCAGCCAAGTTTGAACGCACACAGCAGCGTCCGATACAAGCCTCTCAAAGCTACGTGTTATTCTGTCGTATCACTTGCTCCAGCTACAGGTCAGGTGTAAGTGTCAATTAATAGAGATGGCGGCTGTGAGGTGTCCGTTGGGAGAGTGGTAGTTAGATTTAAATAAGAGTCACGCTCTCGCCATATTGGGCCACATTTAAATTTAGGAGTCAATCCAGATACAAGGTGCAATTTTGCAAGTTGCCCACATCCTACATCCTATCTGTCCCGATTTAGGAGGGACAGTAACGATTTGAGGCTGTCCCTCGAACTTTTGTCCCTATTCCCGGACAGTTTGCAGATGCATGCCGCTAACGGAGGCCCCTTCAACGCCACGTGTACCAGTGACACTTGCACACGATATTGAAGGGGTGAAGGAATGTTTTTAGGAGAGGAGAAGTGCGCTGTGGAAGACCACCGCTTCAGAAGCACTGGGACCCCCATGAAGTGTGACCACACACCCGGTGTAGTGTGACCACACCCCCATGTAGTGTGACCACCTCCCCATCTAGTGTGACCACACCCCCATGTAGTTTGACCACGACTTTCTCGTATGCAAAATACAATAAACATAAAGTTTGGGAGGTGAAGATTTCGGAGGGGACGTGGTGAATCACACCATTTTGGCCACACCCCAGCGATGCAAAATTGTCACTTTTGCAGCAAAGGCCAAAATCACACTGTTCACTGCTCTCCTAGGAGTCTGGGAGACCTACCCAGAATTCTGGAGTCTCCCGGACATTCCGAGAGAGTGGTCGAGTATGTTTAAAATATGTGGAGAGTGGTTTAAGTGGGAGTGTATACAGTGGTATACTATATAACCACTCCTCCTACTGCCTTCATTGTAAAACTATCAAATTCCAACCACTTACAGTCCCATTACATTTTCTATACCACCACTTTTTAAATTTCCACTTCAACCAATGTATGTGGACAGATTAACATTGGCGGGGGGCGCTTCGTACCTCAACTCACAGTGTCCAAATAAAGCGGTCCAGTATTTGTGTGCTATATGCAACAGCAGCCAAAATTTTATCTGCTTGCAAAACCCCCCCCCCATACAGTTATTGAATTTGCACCATCGTATTGCAGCATGGCTTGTCCAGGGGCAAATTTGCACCCTGGATTTTCTCCTAACTTTAAATAAAGCCCAATGTAGATATAATTGAAAACTCTGTGTATAAAATAATAATAATAATAATAATAATGTTATTGGATTTAGGGGTGTTATATTGGGCATTAAGATCTATTTAATAAACGAGCTGGTCCTCATCTTATACTAAACTTCTGCTTCTGTGGAAAAGTGTATTTAGAATTGTAGTAACAGAGTTCTGTGTTGTGTGCATGTGTGATGTGTGTGTGTGTGTTGTACATGTGTGTGATATGTGTGTTGTATATGCGTGTGGAGGTGTTTTCTATTTATAATAGGGGTCAGTGTATACAATGCTTATGATTTGTTAAAAATCAATAAAAGTGTTTTTAAAAAATGCACATAAAACCATGCACATAACAGACAGTAGGGAGTAAATGTATCATACTCCGATTTGTACAAGTCGCCGGAAATCGGCGAGTTGACAGCTAAAATTTAAATTTCCCTTTACAAGGCAGCGCCGCTATAAATTTTAGCTGTCAACTCGCCGATTTCCGGCGACTTGTACAAATCGGAGTATGATACATTTACCCCTAGGTCTATTTACCATCATGAAAACTGAGGTTTAATATGTTGATATTACAGGTCTGTAGGAACAATTTTGCTCTTGTGTTTATATTGGGGTCTCTGCCTATAGAAGAGGAATGCACACAAAGTAAGATTGGTATATAATAAAGTATTTGTATAAGCGGGGATGTCAGCATGTATACATCGAAGGCTATATGAATAAAATAATTGCAGGGCAAGAACAATGGGGGGTCTATGTCTCTATAATAGAGGGTCTGTAGTGAAATTTGAATGCATAGTGATACGGTGGTCTCAGTGTTTGCATAGAGTTGTCTGTTAGAGCCAAGGGCCTGTATCAATGAGACCGGTGCAGGAATAATGACATAACAGTGTGTATAGAACCAAACGTGAGACATGTACACGCACTGCATAGAGACACACGACCCCCTGACCCTCCGATTTGAGGAATATCCTTCACGACTCTGCTACACGTCTATCCCCCTCTAGTAGCCCTGAATGAATGGGGAGGGGAGGGGGGGGGGGCTGGGATGTGGTGGGAGAAGGAGACAGCAATTCATGGTGAGAAAGGATGCACGGATGACAGCCTCAGCACCAGAGTCACATCGCAGCAGAGGGGAGGATGGTTTAGGCAGGATAGGGGGTTGAGTGACAGATGAAACAAAAACATGAATGGGGAATAGATAAAGGAAGGATAAGAAGTGAATCTTGCAGAAAACTAGAGGGGGGATAAAAAGGACAAATTACTTAGAGAGGGGAGCTGAGAGAGAGGGCAAATAGGCAGAGAGGGGCAGACAGGCAGGACCAGAGAGGAAAGAATGAAAGAAAGAGAGGGAGGGAGGGAGGCGTGGTGTAGTAATATGGAGAGAAGTGTGTGAGACTCCTGCAAAGGGAGGGAGACAGCAGAGGAAGTGACTGGAAAATGGGAATAGAAAGGGAGACTGCAAAACTGGATTGTCCCTGCACATACAGCATCACCCCTACACACTGCTTATAAATATACAATATCACCTCCACTGCATCCTCTGCACGATGGCATTTCATCTCTGCATACCTAGCTCTCTCTCCCTGCAGGCACGGAATCCTCTCCCTGCACACACAGCATCCTCCCTACTGCCCGTTGCTCGGCACTGACAACCACTTTACATGCGTATCCCAATTCATTCTGCACACACAGCATCCTGCCAGTGTGCACACAGCTCCTCGTCGCATGCAGACCAGCACTCTTCTGGGTAAATTTTGGAGAAGGCCTGGAGTCTGCAATCCCAACCCTCCTATCGTGTGAATCCGATGCCCGTCTCCTGCTTTCAGCATTGCTGGATGGAGAACGTCACTTCTGTTGGAAGAAGGTGAGCCAAGGAAAACAAACCCACTGACTCTGTACCAAAAAAGCCCTCTCTGATCCCTGGTCCCTCAAAGCAAACAACCCATTTCTCAGGATTCTCTCATTGCACACAAATTCTATGCTACATCCCGTCTTCCTGCTGTGAGCACCTTGAACTACCTCTCAAACCCTTCATCCCTCCGCACCTCTTGGAACTCTACCCATCTGTAATTCCATGGCCCCTGTGGTCTTCCCTTTCCCTCCCTACCTTCCGTGGACTGCAGCTTCCCATCTATTAGGAGTCTTCGTTCCCTTTCCTAGCAGGGGGGTATCAGCATGACCTATTCTAAGTTCCCCTCTTTAAGACTTCCAGCCTCGCTCCCCCAAACCTCCACCATCACTGGAGGACTTTCCTGATCACCGGCTAAGTCTTGGGGGTCTTTGGATTTGTTTAGTTTCTTTCTGGTACCGTTAACATCAGCGGAAGCCCCCTCTCCTGTGGGACTTTATGCCTTAGTAACATTGCCTGTGTCTTGCATCGGCTGGCTTGGGGGGGGGGGTATAGAGAGTGTCAGCTGTCTCTCGCCCTCAAAAGGACGTGATTGCCCCCCTGCAGATGAGCCGGAATCCCCCCACCCCCTCCGTGCGCCGTCTCCGGGAGATGAAGGAGGAATTGAGGAGGGAGAGCAGAATTGCATAGAAAAGGGGAACGGATTGCTTGTGGTTTGTCTTGAGGGGGTCTTGGAAAGGAGTGTGATCCTCCCCTCCCTCTGACCACATTGTATTTCCCTCTCGCCTCTCTTCATCCCTCCGGTGTGAGATACTAAGGATTCAAGAAACAGAGAGGAGAGGGCTTGTCAGCCTGAACAGCTCCTGCTGCATCCTCATCTATCTGTGAGTGCATCTTTCTGTTCTTCCATGGTGGGGGGGGGGGGCTGGGGAATTGGGGAGGGGGCTGTGCAACCAAGAATGGGAGTGATCGGGTGGGTAGAAAAAAAAGGTGAAATGAAGATGGACTAAGGGGGCCCTTTAAAAATGGCGGTGCAGGGGGAATGTTGAGCATCGGCAGGTCTAGGTCTGGAGGTCTGGAGACAAAAGGGTAGAAGAGGGAGAGGGTACAGCTGCAAATTTTAGTAGGTAGGGGGTCTGAAATGATAAATATTCCTGAACACCCCATTTCTTATTTATTTAACACAATGAAAAGAAAAGGGCCTTCAAATGAAATTATGATGGTGGTGAGAATAGGGGAAAGGGGGGGTTGATCCTTAAGCAGCCCCCCCCCCCCAGTACTCTCACACAGGCCCGGTCTGGACTATAGATACAACCATGACCGTTATAATGCAGTTAGACAAATTAGGGGTTAACTTGCCACTTGATGAGCCAACGTCATATTGCCAGGTTGGTGGGACCTTAGTCAAGTGTGTGTATGTATGTATGTATGTTTATTTATACATAGCTACATACATAACTCATACAAGTCAAGTACTGATCTGTGAATGTGTTCAGGTGTCTGCACAGATAAGACAATGAATATGGTGTTTTTGCCTATTCATACACTGTTCAGACCAACACACGTATTTCTATCTATACTCATGAATACACAGCTATATCTGATTGATTTTCTTCCATAGGTAGATACAGTACAGAGATAGACACAGGTACACACTATGTATACAAGTATGTAAGGCTCCAATAGATACAGTGCAACAGATTTTGACTATAGGTTGAAATGTGTGTGTTGTCATTACTATGTATATGTATATAAAGTCTCAAATATACACTATTATATCTGTACTTGTATCACAATGCAGAGTTCTGTCTATGTGCCTTATGCACTGACTAACACACACGTGTGCTTTACCCTTACATGTACACATGATTCTTTACACGGATTACACATGCACATGATTCTTTACAGTACACGGATACTTTGCTCAACACCCTCGGTGCATACACAGAAAAGTTTATATATGTTTATATACTAACAACTGGCATCATTTGTAGGAAGTGTGACTCACACATGTACCTTATTCAATGGAATGTTTTCACACATACATGCATAATGCACATGTATATACACTCACACAGAACATACCATAGCTATGTACCTAGATTGCCCTGCCATCATTCTTTCAATACAGCATCAGAGATTTAAGGCCTTAGTAGTCCACCAAGTTTCTGTCGTCAGATCACAATAGTTGATATAACTTCAGTACATTTCTTGGTGGAATTGTTAAAAGTATTGACGTTAATTCTACCACCACATACTTTGTCTGTTACGTGTCTGTTGCCTTATGAGTTACCTCACGTGAGGTTTTCAAGCCAGCAAAATGTCTGCTCCCACAAACGCAAGTGTCTCTGCAACACCCGACCATTATCACTGCTTTTGTGAATATATATACACCGCGAACAAGTATTTATTTACAGATATATAGCCTTAAGGGAACACTGGCCCTCACACAGACACCTGTATAAGATCCAATTGACTCTCTTTTCTACCCAAAACCTGTTGTCCTTCCTTTCTATGTATCTGTGGAAATGTATCTCTCCATGGTCTCCTGAAAGTATTGTCCTGTTGTGAAATGTAACATAATCCTATAATCTAACATATCACTGAAAAGTGTCATTGGTTCTGGAGTTTGTGGCTTTGTACTATAAGATATATTATATTTGTGCAGGGTTCTGCCAGAAGTGTGCAAAATAGCAGCTGATAGCAACTAATGTTTAGTCTATGGGAATGTTGACAGACAAGTATGGTATTTTTGTTCTGTAACAACTGAGCTGCTGAATACTTTATTGCATACAGTATCTATAGAACAAGATAGGACTCTCCAATGTAACGTGATATAATAGATGTGTGGACAACTTCTATCCAATTCTAGCTGCAGAGCTACGGGATGATTATAATGGACATTATGACACATAGTTGTTGAAATTTAGAATGATCGTTGGTCTATACCTGAACTATTGTAAGTATAAAGGCTCTAATCATTGAGACTGTCTAAAATCAAGTTGAGTGGAAAATTGATAAAAGTAAGAATTGGCTTATCCTAGGGCCTGATTCATTAAGGATTTTAACTTGATAAACTTCTTATTTCAGGATCCTGGACAAAACCATGTTACAATGCAAGGGGTGCAAATTAGCATTCTGTTTTGCACATACGTTAAATACTGACTGTTTTTTCATGTAGCAAACAAATATCAACTTTAAATTTCAGTGTACAAATAAGCTATCAAGTATTTGTGTGCTACATGAAAAAACAGTCAGTATTTAACTTATGTGCAAAACAGAACACTAATTTGCATCCCTTGCATTGTAACATGGTTTTGTCCAGGAGACTGAAATAAGAAGTTTCTTAAGTTAAGATCCTTAATGAATCAGGCCCCTAAGTTTGGAGTCCTTAGTTGAACAGTTCTACAGCCAATTTGCTTACGTCTGCTTTAGAACAGACCTCCTCAATCCGTGCTTCTTGTCTCTGAAGAGGCCATGTTTTGAGAATTCACCTAATCACTCACATTTATTATTGTATCTGACTTCTTACACAGGGAGAGACGCAAAACATGACCTGATCTCTGCTTTAGAACATGTGAGGTAGACAAAGGGTTTCTCAACTCTGGCCCTCAAGTCCCCTCTCGGGTTCATAGTCTAAGGATTTCCCTAATTAGGCACAGGCTCAGTCATTAGTCCACTTGTTACAAAGGGAAATTCTCAAAACATGACCGGGATACTTGAGGACTGGAATTGAGAAATCCTGATGTACACAATGGTCCTGATTTGTGTGCGGACGTCCGTCCGTTTGCATAGCGTACCTTGCCTGAAATAGCTCTGCGCAATCCCAGAAAACGGACATTACGCCGAATGAACAACATTGCATTATATCCATGTGCGTTATTTTATTTTTATGATCTTATAAAAGTGTTATGTGTTCTGACCTCTTGTTGTACAGACACGTGTGCCTATACTGCAGTCTGTTCTGTGTGTTTACGTACGCAAGTTATGTGTAGGGAGAGCGTACTTACACTCAGATTCAAATCGAAACATATCTTGAGATCCGCTCGTATTTGAATACGGACAGAGCTACACTCAAGTTGTGCGCTCTGCTTAAAAACGCAACTTACGTGCAGGTTGTGATCAGAGACGAATCAGACCCATTTTGTAGAGGAAACTTTATCCAGACAGTCAATTAGGGACATATAAAAAAGCTGAACAGAAAAACTGCAAAAATAGAAGCTGAAAAATAATGGTCAGGACAAATGCATCATTGATGTTTTGTCTGTGGAAAGCAATGGGATCCCGCTTATAAGCCCCACCCCTTTCCAGATAGACCCCACCCCCTTTTTCCCCAATGATTCTCAGGAGTGCAGGAGAGGAACATTTTCCTAAACACTTGGTTATATTGATATTTGCTAAGTGCATTCATAAATGCCCCTATTCTATTAATGAGATGCATTGACATGTGCCATATATAAGATATAATACATTGCCAACTCTCTGGAGTGAGAACCTTATGCCCTGCTGTGGAATGAATCCTCATCGCCTATTATACCATCAATTAATTCTTGACAGTAGTCCATAAATTTCTGGTGCTATTGAAATAAATATATGTGAACCACATACATGCCACGGAAAAAGTCAGGCACTGGATAATGCTAAGATTACCTGGATAATATCCACTATGCCAGTGTTGGCTAACCTGTGACACTCCAGGTGTTGTGAAACTACAAGTCCCAGCATACCCTTCCAGCAATAAGCTGCTATATATTGGCAAGGCATGCTGGGACTTGTAGTTTCACAACACCTGGAGTGTCACAGGTTAGCCAGCACTGCACTATGCTAATAACCATAGTTTCTGAGGGCATTATCCAGATTTTCATCCAAAAAAAAAGCAGCTGGGGGTAGTGATTATGGCTATAGACTACTTTGACGTTATCGTTACACATATAAACATTACTTAGGACATTAATTGATAATGACTTAAACCAACATTTCATTTGTTTCCTAAATGCAGTTTTGTGCTTTGTCTTGACAGAAGATACACCATATTTTAATTTTTTTTTTGTTCTCTTCACCTACCCACCGGGCAGGCAGCCATTTTGTGGACTGAACCCATAGTCAACTGAATGCAGCCTATCCGTTCACTAGGATCTAGTGACATCACTGACACACATGGTCCTCTGTGAAGCACTTTACCTCAGTCTCACCACTAGTCCAGGACTGGCCTGGCCAACCTTGTGGCTTTCCAGGTGTTGTGAAACTACAAGCCCCAGCATGTTTTGCCAATAGATAGCCAGACTATAGCTGGCAGGGCATGCTGGGACTTGTAGTTTCACAACACCTGGCGAGCCACAGGTTGGCCAGGCCTGCACTAGTCCCTAGCGAACTGATTATCCTAAATATCAGCCCAAATAGTTGCTTCTGGTTTGTGTTGGCAACAGGGTGACTTTAATGACGAACTATGGCCCCAAAGTGGGTGGGGCTTGTTTTGTCATAATGCAATATTACAAACTTATTCTGTTTGCAAAGCATACCTCATACTTGCCTACTTTTGGTAGGCAACGTCCGGGAGAGGTGCGTGACTAGAGGACGAGTGACACAACGCTGTGTCGCGGAGGGCGGTGCCAAAATGACGCGGTTCTCGGTGAATAGCATCATTTTAACAAGGAAATTGCGGTATGCTGGAGAAATGCCAGCCCTCCCGGGAGTCCGGGAGACCGACCCGAATTTTGGGAGTCTCCCGGACTTTCCATGAGAGATGGCAAGTATGGCATACCTCATGTTTAGCTGCTTAATATGAAGGGACAGAGACAGTTCACACAGCGTCACAGTGTGTCATAACACATAATAGCACGTAACGACACACAGGGGATTACAACACAAGACTCAAAACTGCAATGCAAATCCCCCCAATATCAACGTGTATCATCTCCTGCCACACTAAATGACATGTTGATGCACACTGTCAGAATATATCACAGACAGACACACTACGCTACAATAAGACATAGCATGCCCCATTATGTCACTCCACGCAGTGATATGGAATTAGATCTGTTAGCATAACCACCATGACAGAAATTTGGGGGTCGGGTCAAACAGAGGTGACGTAACAGGTTGAACTTAACAAATGGCACAAATAAGGAATTTGTGAGGAAAAGTGACCTTAGTTCGTCAGTCATATTTGAAATTGTTCCCTTACAAATCCATAGCTTAGTAACAAACACGGTAGTGACCCAGGAACCACAACCCAAGAAATAGATGCTTGTGTTAAAGGATGGTTATTACATTTACCAAATAGGCCATGGGCTATATATACTAAACTGCGGGTTTGAAAGAGTGGAGATGTTGCCTATAGCAACCAATCAGATTCTAGTTATCATTTATTTAGTACATTCTACAAAATGACAGCTAGAATCTGATTGGTTGCTATAGGCAACATCTCCACTCTTTCAAACCCGCAGTTTAGTAAATATACCCCCATGTCTTTGACAGTAAATAAAATTTATCATGTTATTTCTGAACATTTTGATGTATAGAATATATGGACCGTAACTCACAACAACCAATCAGATACACACTTCCATTAGTCTGAGTGCACTAGACTGCTAAAAAGCTGATACCTGATTGGCGGCTGGTTGCCAAGGGTTACAGTGTACCACCGCCGTTCACACCAGGTTATTAAGTGAACGCCAAAATGTGGGGGTTATTTTCGTGAACCCACCCAGCTGGCGGGGGCCGCTGTGTGGGGAGTATTAATGACAATTTCAAAGTTATGTGAAAATAGCATTTATGAATGACTTGAGGCTAAATTTAATTATTGAAAGGTCAGGGCCACAGCTGTAGTATACATTTTATGCCATAACAGTTACTCTCCTTGGTGATTCAGAGAGAACAATAGCATCCATCCAGCTTTATTCTGTCCCTCTAACCTGGTGAACGCTGAGATTACACAGTCTGCAGCCCCCAGCGGGAGGCGATCACACATGACTATACAATCGGGCCATGGTTGGAGTTGTGCTTTATACAAATCAAAGGTCTGTCCTAAGAAGGCAGCTAATAGTAAAATGGTCTTTATTTTATTTCTGTGCACTCTTTTGTAAATGGTATTTATGTTTTATTTGTAAGTCAGATGCACCTTACCACGAACATTAGACGTAGTGCGCATGCAAAAAGGGAGCATTGTCACGCCATGTTTTGGGGCATGCCGCCAGGGGTGGATCTAGGTATTTTCTTGGGGAAGGGGGGGGGTGAGATTTATTTTAGTGAATTACATTTGACCACTGAGCTTTCACCGTCAGTTTCACAGTGTCCTATTTAATGTATTTTAGAAAACCTTGTTTAAGCTTTTCTGGACATATACAGCTCAATGGGGCATATTCAATTGTTGGCGTTACTCGCCAAAGTAACGTGGCGGGCGCACTATTACTGTCATTACGGTAATAGTGCGCGTAAATACCGTTATTGCGGTACCTTTCACGCTGGATTTCAGCTCGCGGCTCTGGGAGCTGCAAACTGAAATCCGTCTTAGTATTACCATAATAACGATAATTCTTTTTACGCCGCGGAAAACGGGAACAATTTAAGATTCCCCAATGAGTATTTTGTAATTAACCTTATTCTGCCACAATAATTTACAGCAGCATAATTGTATAGGTGCCATCATTGTACTGGGGTGGTCTCTGCCAGTCTACCTGCCGCTTTCGTCTTGACAATTTCCTGTCAGGCCCTGCCCCTTTCAACAAGCCACACCCACATTATTGATTATGCAAATGGAGGGTGGCTGCAAAGCACTGGGTTATGTAGGTTAGACAGTGGATGTGTATTTTCAAGTGGGTTACTTAGTTAAGCTTAGTGACTGAAGAGGATGTCTAAGTGGTTAGCACTTCTGCCTCACAGCACTGGGGTCATGAGTCCGATTCCCAACCATGGCCTTATCTGTGTGGAGTTTGTATGTTCTCCCTGTGTTTGCGTGGGTTTCCTCCGGGTGCTCCAGTTTCCTCCCACACTCCAAAAACATACTGGTAGGTTAATTGGCTGCTATCAAAATTGACCCTAGTCTCTGTCTGTCTGTGTGTGAGTGTGTGTCTATATTAGTGAATTTAGACTGTAAGCTCCAATGTGGCGGGGACTGATGTGAATGAGTTCTCTGTACAGCGCTGCGGAATTAGTGGCGCTATATAAATTGATGATGATGATGATGATATTAACGTTCTGAACATGACAGATCAGGCAACATTTTTGTAGCCCTCCTTTAGATTTTCTGAAGTTTGTTGGTATCTTTATGAGTGTGAAGATTCTAGAACTGAATAAATACTTTAAAATAGGTTTATATAAATATCTGTATAGTGGACATGAATACCTCATTCCTACAACATCTCATCCATCCGCCTGGGTAGCGACGCTCTGTCCGTGTATAAATAACCAAGATCATTCTGATATCGTTACATTCTTACGGATGAGGTTTCAAATGAAGCTTCTGTATTTTTGTTTGAAACTGCGGTAGATGACCTTGTCCGAGACTATTGAAATGACGTAACGAGTCCAACCCTGGGTTAGTTTACAGGACACCAAGGTGAATTCGCACTAAATTTAGTTTTGATGACTCACCAGTAACCTAATCTTTGAACTCACCCTGTCATTGTGCTTATTCCATACTTTCTGTATAAAGTAGAGAGAAGTACACATTCATCCACTCAAAAAAATAAACTCTGGTCACCATATTGTATTTCGGAGAGAAATATTTTCAAAACTGGTTTATTCCATCTACCATAGAAATAGTGCAGGGGTAAACACAGGATTTACAGAGTGGGGTTTCCACACCACGCCGCCAGTGGGCGTGACTTGCATGCATGGGGGCGTGGCTTTAATTTTAGACAGTGCTTGGCTGCTCTTCAACTCTTCCTATCCCCATAATATACATGGACAATGCTGCATGGACTACTGTTAGGTGCACGCAGCTCTCCCTTTTCAAGCAGAGCTGTGTGAAGCGGGAGCAGGGTCCAGCCACCTCAATTATACAGTGCCCCAGGCTTGGAGGGGGGTTTCCAGGCACTAGAAAACCCCCACCCCCTCGGTTTGCCTATGTAGTGGTCACCTAATGTGCCCCTGTAACCATCCCGCTGGGCGCAGAGTACAGCCAACCAATATATGAGCTAGAGATTGATGTAGATGGGGACTAAGAGACTATTTCGCAGGGGCGCAAAGTCCCGTCGATACATGTTCGGGTCTGACTGACAATTCTTTCTGCTCTGCGGTCTGGTTGGCGTTGGTCTGGGAATACTCGAGGAAAAATTCTGGCAGCAAAACATTAGAAATTCACAGGCAAGCTAGGCACATGTCTAAAGCATCACTGTTAAAGGGGCAGAAAAAAGGTAGTTAACTTTCTTGTCTTTTTTATTTTAATTCCTTTTAGGCCTATTTATCAAAGGGTGAAAGGCCTTCTGCTGGCAAACGGGCTTGGTTTTGCTTTGCCCTACAACAGCACGACAGTAATTTCCCAGGAATTAGGAATTTAGGAGAGTACATAATGGAATTATGTTCATACATTTGTCCACTGCAGCCTTTGCCAGATAAGAATTTAAGGCCACAACTTATATTCTAGTCCTATTTAATATGTGTTACATACACATCCATAGCTGGGAGCTTTCTGAACAAGCTGATTCCGGGATGCTTCATAATGATTCAATGGCAATATTACCCCTCTCATAAGAAAAAGGTCAATGTTTCCGTGAGAGTCTCCATTTAGAATTTACACACACCTCACAACAGTGCAGTTAACAAAATCGGGACAGCTTTTAAACACGCCCCAATCTGGTCAGCAACACCAAAAATCCAGCCAACTACGACCAGATTGGACTATACACATTGATTCCGACTAGTGTGCCTCAAAAAAGATGATAAAATTGTGATCTATATATTAACTGAAACTGAAATACCTTTGATGAAGTTTGGTTTGTTTTCAAATGCGCTCATACATGCAGGCCCGGCGCTCCCATTAGGCAAGGTTAGGCACTTGCCTAGGGCACCGGGCTCTGGAGGGCGCCACAGAATGGTAAAGGACTTTAAAAACTGTGCAGCGACCGCTGACCATACCTGTCACGGCCGCCGCACAGCATCAGATGCACGGGGAGGGGGGAAGAGGCTATTGCTCACCACCGCCGCCTCCCTGCTCCGTCTCCTCCCCTCCACTCACTAGTGTCAGTGAGTGGAGGGGAGGAGACGGAGCAGAGAGGCGGCGGTGGTGAGACAAGGTAAGGAAAGACGGGGTGAGGGGGGAGGAGGGCGCCGATTTTTGCGGGGGGGGGGGGGGGGGGGGGTGTGGGGGGTGCAGATTTTGTAAAAATGCCTAGGGCGCCATGGACCCTAGCACCGGCCCTGTATACATGGTTCATGCCTTTAACTGAATTAATAATGATGATTTAAAATATGTGTATTGCCAACAATTTACAACAATACAAATGTGTTAGCAGTTGCGTCAGCTGTTTGTAGAGGTTGGAAATTACTGTTCTAAAATATAGAGCAAGAAATGCAGAAAGTAAGTTAAAAGTACGGACTAAGGGGGCTGGGCTGAGTGACTCAAATTTTGTCCACTTACCTTAAGGCTCTAAACATACCTGCCAACATTATTGATAGCAAAATGTACGTCACGATCCTGAGCCACTCATGCTCTATTCCAGGCCTGGCCAACTTGTGGCTCTCCAGGTGTTGTGAAACTACAAGCCCCAGCATACCCTGCCAGCAGATAGCTGGAAAGGTCTACTGGGACTAGTTTCACAACATCTGGAGAGTTACGGGCTGGTCAGGTCAGACCCTATCCCACACAGTGGATGGAATTTAGGAAACGTAACAACCAATCAGATTATGGGGCCTATTTATAAACCTTCACATTTGCAAGTTTCAAGGCTATTTATTAATAGCCAATATCTGTTGCCATCCCAGCCTCTTCAACCCGCAGATCCGGTCCCCATAGGTGTCTATAGGGACTGTGAATTTGCCCTTTTTTATCAAGCTCCAAAATTCAAAGCTTGAACCCAACAATTAACACCCTCTGAAGATAGTGTTTGCGACTTTAACCCATGAGGAGAGTATCACAGGAAAGGAATCTTCGGATCCCTCTCCCCGGCAGGCTTTGTGCTCCCCCATTGCAAACTCTGCCTGGCCATAAGAGCCTGTTAGTAAACTATAAATTATTCTCTGGGACAGGCTCCTATAGGAGCTTCTGTCCCATCTAATCAATTTTAATAAATTTCCATGTTAATTAATTTCTTATCATTGCTATAAGAAACTAAAATTAATGTGAGTAATTTGGAATTGGTCATAAATAGAATTCTAGGTCCCTTCTAGTATAGTTTAGAAAAGAAAATTTAATGCAATTTCATTCTCAGGAACTTTTAGCATAATTATAAATTTAAACGTCATCGGTATTGAATTTAGTTTATAAAACAAAACAAAAAATAAAAATATATATATTTACAGGAATATATAATGCCCACAGTATAAAAACATATAGAGCACGCTTCTCAACTTTTAAAAATCTCCAATCGGGATGTTATCCTAAGGCCACATCAAAGCGACCAATGGGAGCATGACATCCCCTCCAACCCAACCCCCGAGGGAGCGCCTAACAATTTCTATTATTGTATATGTTAGAAGCAAATTTATTATCATTTTAAGGGTTTAATAACCTAATATATAGTAATGTGGAGTATGCACTGTAAAACACAGAAAAACATATTTACATTCATGTTGAGTCATCGACTGATGGGAATTAGTTGTTGCCTAGACAGCACAGTGTGTGAACAGCTTAGATGCATTTGCTCAGGAGGACAAAATTATGTTGGCCCCTGAGAAAGACAGCGGCACCCAAGGAGCCAAAGCAGTCTGAGGGGCAGGTCCGCCTGGTAACACATTTCTGGAGTGTTGGGAAGAGCACATTGGACTAATAAAATATACAGATTTTTCCTAAGCACTTTTAAAATACATCCCATGTAATATTATAAAAACAAGAACTGCGTGAAAACAGATAGTTGTAATTGACCTTCGCCTTCTTAGCCTTTTGTTAAGCTGTCAATGACAGTTGAAGAAATTTACGTTATTGAAGCTCCCTGCCTGAAGAGGAGATACAAGTGTCTCTTAATAATAGGAGTGATCTTAGGACTTGATACACTGTAGGAAGCGTTAGAACAGCCTGTTCTCTCAAACTCTGTCTCCTATTCTTACATTAATACTCAGTCCTGACTCAGTGGCCGTCCGAAGTATTTGCTTGGAGGGAGCTGCATGTATGTTATACCTATGTGCGATAAGGCAGTGTCTGACAAGCATATGAAAGGCTCTCTGTAACACACAATATACAATATAGTGCTCATTGACAAATGTTTTAAAGTAAATCTGCTCTTGTTACACCCAGTGGTTGAAGTGGAAATTCAGAAGTGATGGTATGGAAAATGCAAATGAATGGAATTTGGTAGTTTTACAAATGAAGGCAGTAGGAGGAGTGGTAGTATGACATCATCATCATCACCATTTATTTATATAGCACTACTGATTCCACAGCGCTGTACAGAGAACTCACTCACATCAGTCCCTGCCCCATTGGAGCTTATAGTCTAAATTCCCTGCAGGAAAGAGGTGCAGGGATGTGGTGGGCTGTGGTGGCCTTCATGAGGGGTTCCTTAAAGGTTGACAAGGATAATGGTAAGCTAGAGGTGACCATTTACGCTTAGGGGCCACAAGTGGAATCTTGTGAACATAATGGGATAGTCCAAGCTTGAAAACTAATCCGAGCAATAGAGCTAATGTGCAAATAGCTGGTAAACTTCATACGGTTTCATAACGTCACAGAATGTTTCTTGGGAACACAGTAAGCGTTTCTGCCATGGATGATTTACATTCTCGTTAATACGCATGAATAATTGACAGCTGACTCGAACATTTCTGATTTCCAAAACCATTCAGTGGAATATTTGCGTTTAATCCGCAGTTATTTGCGGGATTTCATCGGTTTCTTTGCTGGATTTGGTCTGGTCTGTGCCGAATTCCCCCTGTTGTTTTTGTTCCACCGGGACATGGCCCTTATTATGCCCGAACCACACCATAGAGCAAAATAAATTGACTCTGTCGTCCTATCTCTATTTATAGACTGTACATTCAAAAAAAAAATGCAGAATTTACAAATGCAGAGCTGATTGGCCAAAGCAGAACTCAGACATTGCATCGCTCCAACTTTACATCTCTGCAAAACGGCTTGTTCCTCCGTGAAATCCTGCCGCAACGTTGCTTATCGCTAGCTATTACACACAACACATGAAACATGTTTATTTATGGGATACTTATCCAGAGCTGTAAATAGCAAGACAGAGCAGGGGCGCGTATCCCCCCTCTTCCCGCACACGTGGGAGGGGACATTCCTATCTCTTGCAGCTGCCAATGTCTTAAGTCAGATGCTACTTGGCCAGATCCTGGAACATTGGGGCCCTGTTTGGAAAAGAGATAGTTACTATTCACCTTCTGGAAAGTTGAGCAGTGACTTTGGCCATCCTAACCCCAACCAGCCCGACATTAAATCATTCACTTTTTTGTTCAATAAACATGCTTTCTTCCACTTAATCAGCCCCAGTATTTAATTAATAGCTTTCACATATAATAGATATGCTCATTTTCCCCATCATATAGCCCCAACATTAAATTATAAGCATCCACATTTACTAATTAGGCCTCCTACCCTCTAACCAGCCTAAGAGTGACTAGTGTTTACGTTAAATAAATAAACCACCTTCTCCCCAAACAGCCCAACATTAAATTAATAGCATTTCCATTTAATTATCAGACCTATTTCATCTCTCATCAGCCCCAACACTAAATGAATAGCATTCTTATTTTAAAAATAGACATACCCCCCCCTCACCAAGCCCAACAAAAAAAATTAATAACATTCACATTTAATAAACTGACCAATTTCACCCCTCACCACCCTCGGCATTAATAACATTCACAATTAATACAAAGGCCTATTTCCTCCACCAGCCCCACAATAAAATGAATTACTTACAAATTTCCACCACATCTAAATGATTATTACTAAAAAACACATCACTGCCTTTTGAATATAATTCTTATTTATTTTTTAGAATTAATGACTTATCATATTTTTATTATATTAACGTAGAATATATTTATGTATTTCAAAGAAACCCCCCTTCTCTCCAAAATCCCAGCCCCATGTATCTTTCCCCTGTTCTCTTCAGTCCTTCTCCCTTGTACTTTCCAGCCCCTCTCCCCCATTCTATCCCTCCCCCTCTCCCCATGTTCTATCCAGCCCCCTCTCCCCATGTTCTATCCAGCCCCCTCTCCCCATGTTCTTTCCAGCTCCCTCTTCCCTGTTTCCCCCCCCATTCTTTCCAGCACCCCCTGTTCTTTCCAACACCCCCTGTTATTTCCAGCCCCCTCTCTCCCCACACCTCCTGTTCTCTCTAGCCCTTATAGTAATTGAATTACCTTAGGGCTCCTCAGCTTCTCTTATCTTTGCATTTTCTTCCTATTTCCTCTTGCTCGGTTATCGTTTGGATCTGTCTGTCTTCTTCCTGCTCTCTAGCTCTGTCTTTCTCTGTTATTGTTTTGCTCTATCTTCATCCTGCTTCTTCTTGCTCTGTTATCGTTTTGTTTGGTCTGTCTTCTTCTTACTCTGTCTTCCTCTTGCTCTGTTATCATTTTGTTCTGTCTGTGTTCTCCTGATTCTTCTTGCTCTGTCTTCCTCCTGCTCTGTAATCATTTTGTTCTGTCTGTCTTCTCCTGCTTCTTCTTGCTTTGTCATCCTTTTGTTCTGTCTTCTTGCTGCTTCCTCTTGCTCTATTATCGTTTTGTTCTGTCTGTCTTCTTCCTGCTTCCTCTAGCTCTGTCTTTCTATGTTATCATTTTGCTCTGTCTTCTTCCTGCTTCTTCTTGCTCTGTCATCGTTTTGTTTGGTCTGTCTTCTTCTTACTCTGTCTTCCCCTTGCTCTGTTATCATTTTGTTCTGTCTTCTCCCTGCTTCTTCTTGCTCTCTCTTCCGCTTGCTCTGTAATCATTTTGTTATGTATGTCTTCTCCTGCTTCTTCTTGCTCTGTCATCATTTTGTTCTGTCTGTCTTGCTGCTTCCTCTTGCTCCCTCTTTTATCGTTTCGTTCTGTCTGTCTTCTTTCTCTGTCATCATTTTGTTATGTCGTCTTCTTCTTGCTTCCTCCCTCTTCCTCTTACTCAGTTATAATTTTGTTCTGTCTGTCTTCTTCCTGTTTCTTCTTGCTCTGACTTCCTCTTGTCCTGTTATTGTTTTGTTCTGTCTGTCTTCTTCCTGCTTTCTCTTGCTCTGTTATCGTTTTGTTCTGTCTGTCTTCTTCTTGCTGCTTCTTATTCTGTCTTCTTCTTGCTCTGTTATCATCTTGTTCTGTCTTCTTCTTCCTGCAATTTCTTGAATCCGCTCTGGCCTTTCTATAGAGTGTCCTGACATCATGTTTGCACAGCATGCACACTGCAGTTAGCAGGGAGCCGGTGCTCCCTGTTGCTAAGAAATGATAGCCTTGCGTTGAGTGTCACGCGGCTATATATCCATCTGGGAGCTGCCTACAGAGGGCAGGTGTTGCGCCCGCTTGGCCTTTCATAACCCTCGTTTTGCATACATGTCAAGTCTCCCGGGAGACTCCCGAATTCCGAGTAGGTGTCTCGGAAATCCGGGAGAGCAGGCAATTCTCCTGAATCTGCCCACTTCAGAGTCGGCATGGAGGGGTGTATGGGCAGAGGTGGCGGGGCTCAGAGAATCACGGCATTCTGGCCCCACCCCAGTGACGTAATGCCTGCTTTGGATCTTTTGCCACTGTAAAATGACCCAAAACAGGCATTACATCATTGGGGGCTGGGCCAAAATTATGTGGTTCACGAAGCCCTGCCCCTTTCCGCTCTCCCCTCACACCCCTCTTCAGTGATCTCCTGGAGGGAGCCAGGCAAAAGTAGGTAAGTATGTCGCTACGGCCCAATCACTCTGATGTAATGTAAAATATTACTCTCAACAATGAAACTAAAGAGGAGTGCGCGACTTCTCTTGAAAGGGTCCACAGACACTAAATGGACCTACAATAGCGTAACAACCAGAAATAAAGAGAGCGTATATAGTGTAGTGAAGTTGAAGACACCACCGCTTCAGACGGCGACGCTAAAGAAACTGGGGAGAGCCCTAAGTTGAGGACAGCTCTGTACGGAATGTGGATGTGACGGTGATGTCTTCAGCTTCTTATCTGATGGGATTTGAGATAAAAACTTGACTATTTTATATGATGTACTGTGTTTACTTATATTTTTATCCAATTAAATTCACATCAGCTGCCTTTTGGCCTTGCTTTCTCTGGTATCTGGTTGGTGTGTGGGTGTCTTGTAGAACCAACAACAAACACGATACAGATCTCAAGAATCAGCCTATATGGTCATTAACAGCCTATATGGTCATTAAGGAAAAGGAGATCTCCTATTTCATATAACCCTGCCTTTTATGATTAAAAGTATGCATATTTTTTGCAATAACATAGACTGTTTACTAACCTACTACACTATATGTGCTCTCTTTTTTTACTGGTTTTATGATAACTGTGCAGATATCGGTGTAATGTGTAATTGACTAACGCCAATCATATACGCAGCTCTGTACAGAGACTATATCAAATCATTAACATCACATTCACCTATATGTATATAGGACCTAATAAGGGTCAAATCACAGTCAGCTTCCAATGCTCACAGTCTGCTGTCCTCCGCTGATGTATGCATCCCCAGTTGTAATAATTCAGCCCTTGTTAATCAATATGGCTGTGCGTTTCACATGCAGATCTGTATTCCGGCAGTGCGTCTGCTTCCCCTGCTGAAAGGCACCATGGTGAGACAGTACTTTATGGCGTTGCTATATGGCTTTTCTTAATGGTCTACCACAGTCTGCTACTGTTTTACTGCACTAATTTACTACAGCAGTAATGAACCATTCCCATTTATTACAGAGGGAGGAGTGCGTCAGATTAGTGATCATGATAACATGAAAAAAACTGATGTTCCAAAATTGAAGCAGTTAAAAAACATACAGCTTTATGCGAACTACCAGCCAAGGGAAAGACGAAGCGGCACGGCAGTGCTAAAGGCTGTGGCTACTCTGTACACTTACTTAATCTTTAGAAGTATGAGATCCCTGCAGCAATATGTTTTTATATTACAAAAAAAAAAAATACAATTAACAGAAAGCATCATCCATTTCTTCGAAGGTGAAGCCGTATGTAGTGTTGCTCCTGCAGATAAATGTTTGATATAAAGTGTTAACATCTCTTGAAATTAGTTTCTTTCAGTTGTCCCATTATTGAAACAAAAAAGAAGAAGAAATTAGTAAATCACAAAAGTCTATGTGCAACCAGAAGCATTAGAGAATGGGAAAACTAGACTTTTGTAAGGCATTCTTGACTACACTCTCGGAATGTCATGAGAACCATCTAAGTAGAGCAGGTTGCCCTAAGGGATCTCGCTTCATTTCCCCATGAGTTGGGGGGGGGGGGGGGGGGTGTCCTTGATGATGTAATTCAATCCAAGTCTCGTCATTATGACCCCGCTGCACAATGGTTCGTGTGACGGATGGGCCGTGATGATGCAAATTGCGGCATCAGGACCGCCTCTCTTGCCCCTTGGACCTCCTCTTCAGGATCTCCCGTAGGGGAGGTCAAAAAAGTAAGCAAGTATGAATTAAAAAGCACCTACACTTACACAGAGCGCAGGTGATCTTTTTGTCCGCTGAACCAATGTTCATGTGAATGCCTAGACCCAACTGTCTGGAATTTGGCGGGGCAGTGATGGTTTGGGATTAGAAACAAGTGCGTCCGTGTGACTGTTTTTTGACCAGTTGATAGATACAACCCAGTTACCGGGATGTAGAACTCTTTAAAAATGAATATACTATGGGTAAGACACACATTTTATACATTGAATAGAGGATACAGTACAATGTAAAGAGGTATTTGTGCTGATACATTGGTGGAAAATGGAATCACCTTTCGAGGTACGCTCTAGAACCCACTGAGGTTTGGAGCCCAATAGAGGACCCCCTGAAAACAACATCAGTGGTCATTCCAAGTTGGCTTTGTAGTGTTTGTGACTAGGTATTATAAATGGTGTGTTATTTGTGTGGGGAAGTCTTCCAAGGTTAAGTCATACTTGCCAACTCTCCGGAATGTCTGGGAGACTCCCGAAATTCACGGACTCACGGGAGAGCTGGCGATTCTAACGCATCTGGCCCATCTGCCCACTTCAATAAAATTAGAGCCGGAAAGTACGGCGGAGTGGACGGGGCTTCGTGATTCGCGTCATTTTGGCCCCATCCCCAGTGATGTAATGCTTGTTTGGGGTCTTTTTACACTGTAAAAAAAGACCCAAAACAGGCATTATGATGCAAATCGTGAACCCCCGCCCCCTCCGCCCATAAACCCCTCCATAAGGTTGGCAAGTATGCTTTAAGTGAATGTGTTGTTAGGACACAAAAGAAAAAAATGTGTGTTTTAGTTACCTTACAAGCAAACCCCTTCCATCAAGGAAGTCCACCCCCCATTCCTAAATAGCAAGGTGGTGGGGACACTGTGGAGGGCAGGATGATGATTGGAGCAGGTAAAATTCAAGGCGTTCTCAAAAAGAGGTGTGAAGTGAAAGTTGCCCCTGATTGGTCAGGGGCTGTGGCCATCCAATGAAATGCTGCTTTCACTGCACAACTGTCTTTGACAACCTTATTTAATTTTACACTGGTTACCCTATTACCACCCTTTACACAGCTAACACAAGACAACATCCCTCTGACCAACATTGCCACACACACAGCCCACTCAATACTTTTACCTTTGCATTCTAGCTGGTCCAGTGTGCAATATGATGTAGCACATGCCCTTGTGTATCAAACTCCCATTGTCCCATAGATTGTAAGCTTGCGAGCAGGGTTCTCTTACCTCTCTGTCTGTATGTATTACCCAGTATTGTCTTATTAATGTTTGTTCCCAATTGTAAAGCACTACGGAATTTGCTGGCGCTATATAAATAAATGATGATGATGATGATGATAGCCTTCAGGAAAGAGAAATGCAGTACTGATTGGGATCTAAGGGTTCCCGTTTGTGAGGTGCAAACGCCTCAGACGGCCACCTACAGGGGGCAGTACAACCTTAAGGGTAAAATCTTTGCTTGAAGTTCTTTAATAACTGTCGTAAAAGAGCAAATTGATTGTACTTGTTGTTCTTTGCTACTGAATAAACATGGAAGCGCATCATCAGATCTCTGGCCTGCACATCTCAGCGGGCTCGTCCGTCTTAGTTCAGTGTCAGAATCACTGCACAGCAAGTAATGTGCAGCCTCTGCCCTAGGTAAGGTACCATAAGTCACCCTGAAAAGGGTTGTAAGTAGCAGCGCTCACATAGTCATTGTGAATATGCGTCAACACAACTGCAGGAATTAATGTACGTGCAGCTGAGGTGGATGAGAATTTTTCCAGATTCCTGTGAGTCTACTGGGGGAAACGTTGGTATTAGCAATGTAATTATTATTTGTTTATAAAATCCAATATTTTCTTTAGTGCTGCAATGTCCCTAGAGCTGGATTAAAAGACAGGGCACAAAGGCCCTGGGCATGTTTAAATGACTGTCATTTTGCAGCTGTGAATTCGAGCGTCTTCTGCATTATAGGAAGAGTAGGGTGTGGGTATCTCGTTGGGTACACAGAGACCTCTGATTGCAGGATCAGTACTAGACACATCCAGTTTCTCTCCTGCTGGATAGGAGCCGCAGGACTGCTAATTGCCTGATTCTCCATGCCTTCCCAGAGCTGTTAGAGCAGACAGACTTATGAAACGGTGGTCACACAACATTACAATGCAGCCACTGAGTGATGATGTTATATGGGGCTGGAGCACATTTCCACATATAGGCTTTACCCGCTAAACAAGATTGTCCAATATTATAGAGTCAAGAGAGCAGGTTGTACACTGTCTGTGTTACACAGACCAAACCACCGTTGCTTTATAAATCTCCTAGGGCTGTAGAAAAACTGGGCATAGTCTTGGGGCAGCATTGCTGAGTGGGCAGAAGAGAAGTAATTTTATGCCAGTATACGTAATGAATAAGGGTTGAAGGGTATTAACATATGGGGTGCACAATTAATAATTTAGAGCAGGGTTTCCCAAACCCAGTCCTCAGGGCTCCCCAACAGTGCAGGTTTTCCATATCTCCTTGCTGGAGCACAGGTGTATTCATTACTGACTGACACATTGTAACAGATCCACAGGTGGTACTAATTATGTCACATGTGATCCAGAAAACCTGCACTGTTAGGGAGTCCTGAGGACTGTGTTTGGGAAACCCTGGCATACGCTGTTCTGTCATGTCTTATTATAGCATATACTGGTCAATCATGTCTTATTATAGCATATACTGCTCTGGCATGTCTTATCATCATCATCACTATTTATTTATATAACGCCACAGATTCCACAGCGCTGTATAGAGAACTCATTCACATCAGTCCCTGCCTCATTGGAGCTTACAGTCTAAATTTCCTAACATACACACACACAGACCGAGAGACTAGGGTCGATTTTGAAAGCTTGCAATTAACCTCCTAGTATGTTTTTGGAGAGTGGGAGGAAACCGGAGCACCCAGAGGAAACCCATGCAAACACGGTGAGAACATGCAAACTTTACACAGATAAGGCCATGGTCGGGAATTGAATTCATGACCCTAGTGCTAGAAGGAAGAAGTGCTAACCACTTAGCCACTGTGCTATGTAATGTAAACTGCTCTGACATGTCTTATTATACAATATACAGCTCTGTCATGTCTTATTATACCATATACTGCTCTATTATGTCTTCTTCTACCATATACTACTCTGTCATATCTTATTCTACCATATACTCCTCTATCATGCCTTATTATACCATATACTTCTCTGTCATATCTTATTCTACCATATACTCCTCTATCATGCCTTATTATACCATATACTTCTCTATCATGTCTTATTATACCATATACTGCTCTATCATGTCTTATTATACCATATACTGCTCTATCATATCTTATTATACCATATAATGCTCTATCATGTCTTATTATACCATATACTGCTCTGTCATGTCTTATACCATATAATCTCTATCATGTCTTATTATACCATATACTGCTCTATCATGTCTTATTATACCATATACTGCTCTATCATGTCTTATTATACCATATACTGCTCTGTCATGTCTTATACCATATACTGCTCTATCATGTCTTATTATACCATATAATGCTCTATCATGTCTTATTATACCATATAATGCTCTATCATGTCTTATTATACCATATAATGCTCTATCATGTGTTATTATACCATATACTGCTCTATCATGTGTTATTATACCATATACTGCTCTATCATGTCTTATTATACCATATACTGCTCTATCATGTCTTATTATACCATATACTGCTCTATCATGTCTTATTATACCATATACTGCTCTATCATGTCTTATTATACCATATACTGCTCTATCATGTCTTATTATACCATATACTGCTCTATCATGTCTTCTTATACCATATACTGCTCTGTCATGTCTTCTTATACCATATACTGCTCTATCATGTCTTATTATACCATATAATGCTCTATCATGTGTTATTATACCATATACTGCTCTATCATGTGTTATTATACCATATACTGCTCTATCATGTCTTATTATACCATATACTGCTCTATCATGTCTTATTATACCATATACTGCTCTATCATGTCTTATTATACCATATACTGCTCTATCATGTCTTATTATACCATATACTGCTCTATCATGTCTTATTATACCATATACTGCTCTATCATGTCTTATTATACCATATACTGCTCTATCATGTCTTCTTATACCATATACTGCTCTGTCATGTCTTCTTATACCATATACTGCTCTGTCATGTCTTATTATACAATATACAGCTCTGTCATGTCTTATTATACCATATACTGCTCTATCATGTCTTATTATACAATATACAGCGCTCTGTCATGTCTTATTATACCATATACAGCTCTGTCATGTCTTATTATACCATATACTGCTCTGTCATGTCTTATTATGCCATATACTGCTCTGTTATATCTTATTATACCATATACTGCTCTGTTATATCTTATTATACCATATACTGCTCTATCATATCTTATTATACCATATACTGCTCTATCATATCTTATTATGCCATATACTGCTCTGTGAAAATACAGAACACAATTAGATGTGCTTCAGTGCATTTCCTCACAAAGCTGTAAGAGACCGATCACAACACAAACATATTGGTGTCTATCATTTATAGCTCTACCTACCCTCGAGAACTTCAAAGATTTTATTTGGAGAGTAATATTTACAAACATCCCCTATACATGATGTTGCATCAAGCTGAAGCAGCCTGTGGCTCGCCAGCTGCAGTAGCACTACAAGTCTCAGTGTGCTTTCTCGTCTACCCTGTTGCCAATTTTATAAATCGTCGTCTGCCCTCACCCTGATTATTGTCCAATGTAAATGGTTATTGGTAAACTACAAGTCTGTAAGGAGAGCAGCTGTGATTAACGAGTAACTATTGATTTGTTAATTACTGTTTTATTTAATGAACATTTGGTTTCCTTGGATTCATAAAATTAAATAATACCTTTCACTAAATCACATGTCTGCACTAAAAGCAGAGTTGGTAAACTATTGTGTATATTGTAAGGATGGTTTATTGCAAAATTCTCCGACGAGGGTCATTGATGAACAAAGAATATTAAATTAAATATTGTGTTCTCAGACAGTTGTCTGACAAAACTTTCATTATAGCTGACATTCCATTATCCATCATCAAACAGCGTGTGTGTTATTACTAAACTAGTTCAGGTTTCCATAGTAACATTGGATTTACAACAATAGATAATAGGTGACATTTATGAATACCTGGCGTTAGAAGTGGCACTATATGAGAATCAGTCATAATGGTGGAATTCTCAAATACTTCTGCTTCCTGCTAGACGTTTACTTATAGCTCTACCTGTAGGTCGATGGCCTGATTTATAGTTGGATACAAGCGCATTTGCGCATCATAATTCTGTGCCACATAAAATACGTTGCACTATGCGCATGACTTACTAGTAGTTTGAGCTGCATGTATTCAACACTTGCGGCCACCTGCGCTTCGAGAGGCAGATCAGGGGCGCTCACATGCACGTGCAGCACGGGAGCGGAGTCGTAAGTTACCCAACCCCTGCCAGCGATACACCCGAATATAGAGTTAGAGTTACACCTGACTTTAGTGTTTTGTAGTTGCATTGTTTGTGTCGACACAAAGTGCTTATTTAGAGTGAGATAATGTAATTCTAAATAGGGGCGGATGTATTTAACATAAATCTATGCGTATTTGGAGAAATAAGGCAGCACGATGGCCAAGTGGTTATCATTTCTGTCTCACAGCGTTGGGGTCATGAGTTCAATTCCCGACCATGGCCTTATCTGTGTGGAGTTTGTATGTTCTCCCCGTGTTTGCGTGGGTTTCCCCCGGGTGCTCCGGTTTCCTATCACTCTCCAAAAAAACATACTAGTGGGTTAATTGGCTGCGATCAAAATTGACCCTAGTCTCTGTCTGTGTGTGTATGTTAGGGAATTTAGACTGTAAACTCCAATGGGGCAGGGACTGATGTGAATGAGTTCTCTGTACAGCGCTGCAGTGACGCTATATAAATAAATGGTGATGATGATGAACTCTAAGGTGCATTCTGTTTTAAAATGCTTTGCTATTTTACCTGCCTTGAAGAATGCATCGGTCTAGAAAAGCAACGGCTTATTTGTGGCTTGTGACTGTCCAAGGTGACTGCAGAGAAGTGTTGGACTACACAATACCCATTACACCTCTAATTATCTCCTATGTTATATCCCTGACATTAGAACATATAGTACCAGACTAACCCATGGCTCATTAGAGATCTGGTCATCTCCAGCCAGAGCTGACTGTTCCCCTCTTGCAATAATGAGCCTTAATTCTCCCTCTCCATCCACTGTGTATTTATAATTCCCTTACATGATCAATAGCACCAAACACAGAGATATTCACATACTGTGCAATAATCCATACAGGTCAGCACTTGACTGGCTGTCATGGCGTGGAGGCACAAGGTAGTACCTTGCTCTGCTCTTTCGAGCTGAAGGAACCTATCTGGAACAAGCTAGTGTTGCTTTCACAGGAAAATCCCTAGGAACATTCAGGAGAAGGAGAGATGAATCGCAAAAGGGCAGCTGGACTCACATACCCTTAAGGACAGCCTGTTGTTCACCGCAGACGTAAAGGGTCAAGTTCATCAATAATTCTTTTTAGACTTGAAAAGGAGATACTGAGAGAATTGGTACTGGAGGTTCTGTGCAGCAGATACGGCCAGAGGTAGCATAGAAAACAAGGTGGTCCCTCTTTATCCGTTAGTTAATTTCCGTTCCTGTTTTATTTCTGTGTCTCTTCCCGATTGTAAAATGCTGCAGAGTAAATAATATTAATCAATAAATAATGTGTCTTGGGTAATAACATTGGACATTTGTGGGTAAGAAGTTCAGTTAAAGCCAACCACAAGATTGGTTCATGTAAGATGAGATAAGAAGGATGAGCTAACTGTAATTATAGTATTCAGGTGATTTGAGGATATTATGTAGAGATATGACGGATTTGACATGTCTTGTAATAGAGTAGAAAAAGATGTGTTTTGATTGTGGTTTGGAAAAATGGAATATGGAGGTGAATTTCATTATGTAACGTAAGATAGTGTTGTGATTCCTTGAAAAAGGTGAGATAACGGAGGAGAGCTACCGGCCAATGATAGGAGAGAATGGAGAAGAAGATTTTCATAGGAGATTTATGATGAGTAGAAGGGTGGGCCCACTTGGTTGTGATGTACTGTATGTAAAAGTTAAGGGCGGGACATTTATAAAAAGTGGATGACAGGACAATGCCCTAAAAGATGCAAAAAACAAAGTACCCCACCTCATCAATGCCCTTTGCCAGCCGCAAGTGGCACCAAACATGAATATTTCCTCAGGGTTTGCCCCAGACGTAGGAGTGCCGAATGATTTCATTGGCTGACAGGCTTCATAAATGTCCCTCAATGTGTGGATGAACTGTTCACTAGTAATAATATTTTATATAGCATGGGTGCCCTCAGAGCTTACAGTCTAAATTTCCTACTAGGCACACTAGGGTCCATTAGTGTCAGAAGCCAATTAACCTAACGCTCTGTCTTTGGTCTGTAGGAGGAAACCAGAGTGCTTGGAGGAAACTTATGCAAACATGGGGAGAACATACAAACTCCAGACCGATAGGGCATTAGTTTGAATTAAACCCATGACCCCAGTGCTTTGAGGCAGCAGTGCTAACCACTGAGCCACTGGGTACAGCGATTGGTAGTGTACAGCTGATGGCGAAACAGTGCAGGAAATTTACATTTCTTACAGTATGTTTGGTAGTGCCTCATTATCCAAAAGGCTGACTAGGGTGCAAGATTTTTGGAGGTGGGGGGGAACATGTTAGGGTAGTTAATGGTTACCTACCGCGCACTAGCATGGCATGGAAAGTGAGGGGACGCTACAAGTGCATGAGCCTAGGGTGGCCTGAACCCTTAATCAGGCCCTGATAGTTGGAGAGAAAACTCCATTGTGTCAGTGCTTAGGAATACTTGCCTAATCTCAGACAGTGCAGTCCAGGAGAGGGGCGTGGCTAGAGGGCATGAGGGGGTGGGACACTGCCAATTGCGTGAGTTTGGCCCCGCCCCTGCAACAGAAATGCCGTTTTGTTGCGGGGGGCGGGGCCAAAATGACGCGATTCACCGCAAATCGTGTTATTTTGGCCAGGCAATTGCGGGATGTGGGAGACTTGCCTGCTCTCCCAGGAGTCCGGGAGACCGACCCTGATTTCAGGAGTCTCCCAGACATTCCGGGAGAGTTGGCAAGTATGTGCTTAGGAATACTTGTAAAGGCAAAACCAGCAGTTTGAAACAAAACAATTTACATGCAAGAAAGACCACTATCCTTTCGTAGCCTCCTTTGATCTAAACTAATGCGATCTTAACTCGCAAACACTCCAAATATCGCCTTGACACGACAGTTTAACAAATTGATTGTACAGAAACTTGGCTGCTGTTACATCTTCATTCTTTCCCATCAACACGTTACGTAACACGTTAATTGCTTTTTACTAAGCATGTCTAGAATCCAGCAAATATCCTTCTACTTGTGTAACAGTCCTGTGCGCAAAGGCCGAAGTGAGATGTCGTTGAGTTTTCCCCAACACCCTACAGGACAAAATTTATAAATCAGGGATGTAATAAAATGTATATAGAGGTTTAGGCGTGCTGGTCAGAGAAAAAGAACAAAATGTGGGATTAAATATTAGAACAGTTATCTATTTTATGTTACATAAAACATAGTCTTTCAGTTCCGCACAACCAACAGCGCAGTCATAAAAGGATAAATTTATATCAGTGCCGTGTAACCTGCAGGGAAATTTTTATTTTTAAAGCTCTTATCTTAGGAACTTGATTTAAAACACGATTGAAATGAAAATTGAAATAACATGCAGAGAAACAGGACAAAGTCGGACTGAAAGGATACATAGCAAAAAACTGTGAACTGCACCATTAACTGACGTGTTATTGTCACACGAGCTGGTTCCAGCTGGATTGTTCTTTTTGCAATTAAAATGGACAAAACTGCCAGTGTCCCCCAAGCTATTATACACTGAGACGTTCAGAGACCACCGTATTATTGTGGTAATATGCTGGTGATGCCATTTATTCAGTGGCCATGATTGCTGGGATGCCAATATGTTTCAATGGATTGGTAGCCAATGGCAACCATTCAGTTACCCATCTGTTTGAGAATCCTCCAGAGTATTGTTTGCTTTCTATACATCCATACGGCTAGTAAAGCGTCCATGGTATAATTTTGGTGTTTGGAGGTCATGAAATAGTGCATTGTGAAGGTTCTGTTTTTGTCATATTAAATCGGAGGGTTACACCCTTAATTAAAAGAGAAATCTAACTTTATTTCTTAATATCTATGTGTGTCCCATTCTAATAGCCATGAAATTTTCTCCATGCCTTTTGTGATATTCCTGAATTTTTGCCCAACGAGGCTTGTGAGTCTCTCCCACCACTCGCTATTTCCAACACATTTATTTACTCAGTCAGATGGCTTTGTCAGAGACCGTTGAAATGATGTATTAAACCCCCCGTGCCGCGCTTGTTTAGAGAGCTTTCAGTGGTGCTCACCTTAAACCCTGAATTAACCTGATTATAGAATATATAATGTGATTGCCACCGTAAGCTCTCTCCCCCCCCCCAGCCCAGCAACGGATTGAATGCGTCAGTAACCTGATTACTGCTCATGTTCGTATCGTATTATTAGGGCCCAAATGAAAGCAGAACAGGATCGTTCGCAGCAAATAAATAGACATTTTCTTTGGCGGAGGGATGCTGAATTATTTAGATATTCATTATTGATACCTTTCCCATAAATGAGAATAATCGATAGCAACACTAATTGTGAAAATTCATTTGAACATGTCATCTAAAATAACTATTCAGATGGTACTTTCACTTATTATGATATGTGCAAATCCTAGGAGGCTCCCAGAATAATTTTTGAGGGTGGGGCCCCCACAGTGATTAAACATAAATAATAAACATGGCTACATCTACTGCTGGCAAATTCTAGCCCGCGGGGGGAGGGGACTTGGCTCAGCAGCCTACTAAGACCAAACCCAGACTCTATGGCCTGACCCCCCCAGATGCCCCCCCCCCCCCCCCCTACCCGGGCCACGCCCCTGTATACTGTATATAACAGAGCGTGACTGCGGCCATTATAGACCCGTCAATCCGAGACTGCTTATAGGAAGCAAATGTTTGATGGTTTTGAGAAATATGTGGTCCCAGAAAATTTCCCCTATTATTTGTGGGTTTTTAGTAAAATGATTATGAGCACTTCTCTGCTGGACTATTATCCCCTTATTATGCATGTGTGAGGTTAATACCTGTACAATCAGCTGTGAAAGATATCATGATCTTTGTCAACCTCTGACATCCCAAGTCGTCAAAGATAATGACATCTTCCACTGTGGTAGCCGTGTTAGGACTTTTTCCATCCAGGTTCAATGATAATATACTTCACATTGGTTCCTACAGTGTGTTTGAGCAAATGCACCATTTTCTCTGGTTTATTCCTCCATAAAACTTACCTCAACCACCAATCACAGTATACACAGCATCAGACCTACCCCAGCTTCCTCTTCTACAATCTTCATGTCACCGAATCCTCTCTAGAAACAGCTGTATTCAAAATACTAAAATATTCTAATTTTTTTTGTCCTAAAATTAAACACACGTTTTATATGGAACAAGGCAGCCCCTACTGTGAAATATAAAGCAGGAGAGAGTTTAATGAGAGTTTTGTGACCTTTATAAACATACTCGTAACTAGAGATGCTCAGGCTCGGTTTTCCGGAAACCGAACCCCCTCGAACATCGCCAATCCGAGTACCGAGCTGAGCCGGCTCGGTACTCTCCCACTTCCTCAGATCTGAATCGAGGCAAAACATCATCGTTGCATTGTCGGATCTCGCGGGTTTTGGATTCCATAAATACCTCACTCCCCAGAAGATCCAGCGTCATTGCTCACACAGAAACAGGAGGGGTAGTAGTGTTCTTGTCACTCTCCAGTATCCAGTGACATTGCTCAGTGCCATTGCTCACACAGAAACAGGGGTAGCAGTGTTCTTGTCACTCTCCAGTCTCCAGTGACATTGCTCAGTGCCATTGCTCACACAGAAACAGGAGTAGCAGTGTTCTTGTCACTCTCCATTCTCTAGTGACATTGCTCAGTGCCATTGCTCACACAGAAACAGGAGGGGTAGCAGTGTTCTTGTCACTCTCCATTCTCCAGTGACATTGCTCAGTGCCATTGCTCACACAGAAACAGGGATAGCAGTGTTCTTGTCACTCTCCAGTCTCCAGTGACATCGCTCAGTGCCATTGCTCACACAGAAACAGGAGGGGTAGCAGTATTCTTGTCACTCTCCAGTCTCCAGTGCCATTGCTCACAGATTCAAGGGTAGCAATGTTCTTGTCACTTGACAAAAATTGACTGGAAATGACTGGAAATTAATGCTATTGAGGTTAATAATAATGTCGGAACAAAAAAAGAGCCAAATTATGTGATTTTAGCATTTTTTAGCAATTTTTTTTTTTTTTTTTAATTACAGATTCAAAACCAAAATACGTGAGGGCGGTTTTGCCAAAATCAAACCACGGGGGTCAGTGACCAACCCTACTCGTAACCATATGCTCTTATATGGTCACAGAATGTTTTGGTGACTACCTACATTTCGCAGTAGGCGGAGCGTTCTCCCATATTTATTTGGTCACAGCAATATGTGCCTCTTTTATGACACAAGGATGACAGTTGATTATATGAACAAGGGAAAACATTTTTCTGTTGCTGTGAAATGAAGGACCACCCCTGGGATAGAATATGGGTACCTTTTATGTGTTTTCCCTCTCGCATTATGTACCTACGCCCCCGATAACGTCTGTTTACAGTACAGCGGGTCCCTGTCTGTGAATATATGTTATTGATACCAATTTCTATTTTTCACTGGACCCTTCCACAAACTCTCCCCACAGACCCATAAACCCCAGTCCCAGACACGAGCGGTTGAAAATAAAAGGGAAAAATGACAGAGCCGGGAAAATAAAAAAGTAATAGGTTATTATGGCAGGGAGATAAAAGACATAATGTGCGGAATTTTCATAATAACATCACATCCGAGTTGGCGTTTATTGCGAGGCCTTAGGGGGCTGTAGTACTGCAAGAGTTGGCTGCATACTGGGGGGAAATAAAACTAATTTGCTAGAGTGGATCCTCCACGTACTGACCGGAGGTGGGTATTCTCTGGCTGCCTTCAAGGGCAGCAAGGTTGTGCTACGGATGGCGCATTGGATAAGAACGACAGCCTGGGAAAAGCGATGGACTCAACTGCTAAAACAGGGCAAGAGACGTGATGTATTAGGCACAAATGAAGGGCGACACTGCTAATATGCAAGGAAAAGGTTTCTAGTTTGGAAATACAAACCATGCTAACAGTCGCTGAAAACTCAATCTGTTCCACACACTGTGGGTGACACCGAAGCCTGATTTATTTACCTACAAATAAGAATTCTGTGTCTTTGGCAATGTGCCGCTGATTGTCACCAGGAGTGAGCCTGTGTCTCCTATTATAGAAGACATCTGTAGGGATTTAATGTAAATTGAGAACAAGCTGTTTTGCTTCATGGCCAGATCTAGTGAGCGGGCCAGGGGAAGAAGAGCAGGTATCATCACGTCAGGGGCAAAATGATAAGAAAATGCTGCACTTAAAGAACAAAGAACGCAATGGCTCCATGTCTGGGACCTCGACGCCGGCCGAGATAGAATCCCCCAAGTATTTTTCTTACTCCGGATTTTAGGGCAGCACGGTGGCCTAGTGGTTAGCACTTCTGCCTCACAGCACTGGGGTCATGAGTTCAATTCCCGACCATGTTCTTATCTGTGTGGAGTTTGTATGTTCTCCCCGTGTTTGCGTGGTTTTCCTCCGGGTGCTCCGGTTTCCTCTCACACTCCAAAAACATACTGGTAGGTTAATTGGCTGCTATCAAAATTGACCCTAGTCTCTGTCTGTCTGTGTGTATGTTAGGGAATTTAGACTGTAAGCTCCAATGGGGCAGGGACTGATGGGAGTGAGTTCTCTGTACAGCGCTGTGGAATCAGTGGCGCTATATAAATTGATGATGATTTTAGATTGTAAGCTTGCGAGCAGGGTTCTCTTACCTCTTTGTCTGTATGTATTACCCAGTATTGTTTTATCAATGTTTGTTCCCAATTGTAAAGCGCTACGGAATTTGCTGGCACTATATAAATAAATGATGATGATGATTTTAGTGGCTGAAAAATTATGACGTGGATGTAAGCTACAAATAGAAGGCTTCAAACAGTAGGACTGACTGTTATGTCAGCTGTGATGGGAGTTGAACCAATACAATTCCATAGGCAACCGAGGGGGGGGGGGGGGGTTCCTAGTGCCTGGAAACCCCCCTCCAAGCCTGTGGCACTGTATAATTGAGGTGGCTGGACCCTGCCCCCGCTTCACACGGCTCTGCTTGAAAAGGGAGAGCTGCGTGCACTCAACAGTAGTGCATGTAGCATTGCCCATGTATATTATGGGGATAGGAAGAGTTGGAGAGCAGCCAAGCACTGTCTAAAATTATAGCCACGCCCCTATGCATGCTGGTCACGCCCACTGGCAGCGTGGTGTGGAAACCCCCCTCTACAAACCCTGAATTCATCCATATAAATGGGCAATGGACAAGCTTTGGATCAACCTTGCCCTACAATTACTTACAATCATGCTTGTCCACCTAGATCTATTTTTTTTCCTGTGACCTCCTTAAAATGCCAATGTATATCGATGTTCCTTTAGTATGATCAAAACAACCAATATATATCTATTGTAAGAAACTTGTTTCAGATTTACTAAAGCTTCTTAAAAGTAAAAGTGGAGATGTTGCCTATAGTGACCAATCAGATTCTAGCTATCACTTATCTAACACAGTCTAGAAAATGATAGCTAGAATCTGATTGGTCGCTATGGGTAACATCTCATGTTTTCCTTTTTAGAATGTTCAGTAAATCTACCCCTCTGTCTTTTTAAGATGCCAGTTAAGAATTAAAACCCGTCATCTATCTTATTTATTCTTATTTCTACCGTTGAAACCCAGCTGATGCTGTATCTTTTATGTTTTGTTTTCTTCTTTCTTCCTTTGGAAAGAAGAAAGAGAAGTATATTTTGAGTCCTGTACACTGTTTAGAACCCTTTGCTTTATGTTTTCTTTTTATATGATTCACTATTGCAAAAGAAAGAAAATAAATAATAAAACATATAATAACAATTCTGTGAAAGGTTTACTTGCAAAGCTTCTCTACAGCAAAGCTGAATAGGCTTTTTCAGTAAGAAGACACAGCTATCGCAAAAAAAACCACTTGTAACTTTATCATGCAACAAAATCTGCACAACTGCGAATACTGCACATTAGGTAGACAGAGAGGATTTGTTCCATCTGTAGAAGTCACAATAACTCATGTGCAGCACCGCTGAGACTGGTCTCTTTGTCAACTGTACTTTTGTAGCTCTGATGAAAGTTGTAATAAGCGCTGGTTAGGTTCTAACATTTGCTTATTATAATTATACTGATTCTGAAGTCACAACAAGCTACTTAAGTAAATCAATTAAGTTGACCT
Source organism: Mixophyes fleayi (assembly GCF_038048845.1). Taxonomy (NCBI): domain Eukaryota; kingdom Metazoa; phylum Chordata; class Amphibia; order Anura; family Limnodynastidae; genus Mixophyes; species Mixophyes fleayi. The sequence continues at coordinate 16,577,707 of NC_134412.1, read as the reverse complement.
AAATAAAAACTAATTATTATAATAATAAACAAAATAGAGACTTATCAAGCTGTGTCTATAGCAACCAATCAGATTCTAGCTATCATTTTGTAGTACTAAATACACTTGAATCTGATTGGCTGCTATAGGCAGTAGCTCCACTTTTCAAACCTGCTGGAAACTCGCAGCTTGATAAATTTAGAGTTCGATGCTTTGTTAAACTTAAACCATACTTGACAACTTTGTATTGTTGCCCTCTAGGTGATGCTAGAGGGGGGGGGGGGGGGGGAAGGGGTGATAGGAAGGCAGAAGGGGGGGGGGGGCATGGTGAATCACATCATTGTGGCTCCGCCCCATGTAAAACACATAATTTTGTTACAGGGGGCAGAGCCAGAATGGCACGATTCACGCAGCCCCACTCCCAGGATGCGGGAGACTTGCCTGTTCTCCCGGGAGTCTGGGAGACCTACCCAGAATTCGGGAGTCTACTGTGTACATTATATAAATTTGTACATGCTCACAGAGTTCACGCATATATGGAGTAGGGGAAGGAAGGGCCAGTCTACCAGAAGGTCCTGACCGTCGTCATGACGACCGGGACGTCCCTTCAGGTGACCTTCCCGACCGTCTCCTGGGAAATGGTCACAATAGTGTGTAGCGTCGCGCCCCAGCGTGAGACAGTAGCCGGGCACGTGCGCAGGTTAGATTATTATTTCATTAGCACTTAGGGGTTTTTCTCATTAATTAGGCCACCGCTGGTGGATATCAGGGCTCGCTCCTAGGCTGCCATTGGTCAATTCCTGTATATAAGGCAGGGAGGGCTTAGCCTCGCTGCCGGTTATAGTTTTCAGTTCCTGATAGTTGACCTTGCTCCTGCTCGTTCTGCTGAAACTTTAGATTTATTTACCGTGCATGACCCTTGGCTTGTTTATTGGGCCTTGATTGTATGCTGATTGCCCTGACCTCTGCCTTGCTACTTGAGACTCTAACTTGCCCCCCCCCGCCAGCCCTGACTGCGTTAACTGCTTCAGACCCTACAACTCGGCCTGTTTCTGACCATCGCTATCTTCTGTCTCCGCCTCCTAATTCTGAGCCCCGTTGATATTCATAAGCTTACACTGCGCTAGAGTTTAAAGACCTGGGGGCATCTGAGTACCTGTGAGCGCAACTAGCTCTACGGGAAAGGCGGCTGCTATAGGTGAAGACCTCTACTCCTAGCTTATGATAATAGCCGCTAGCTGTAACAATCCTCACTAAATATCTTCTAGAACCCTTTAAAGAGCCGCAGACTAGAACCTCTGATCCAGCCAACAGATAAATAGAAGATACAGAAGGATGCTGTCTGCATAAGCCGTGTATTTATGATATCAGCAACAGATCCTGCGGAAAAATATAAATCACCAAAATGGAATGACAACTTGACTTCATCCGTTGAGCCGCCACTGAGATGAACAGACAGCGAGTGAGCGAAACACAAAGATTGAAACGTGTTTAAATCAAGCAAGTGTCGGATCTTAGTTGATTCTATTGTTTTCGTGCAGTGGCAACGTCTTGTTTGTCTCCAGGCAGTCGAGTCACGTGATATTTCGAAGGAACAATGTTAAAGGATCATCAGCTTGATTTAATAAAGTGTATTTTGCGGCGAAACAAAAATGGCAGCTTGGCGTCTGACGCTCTGAAAATTCTGCAAAAGATAGAATTGGTGTTTTCTTCATCGATAAGGCACTAGTTGTAGTTTATAAAGGGAACCCGTTACCTAGACATGTAATTCGAGCATACACACGTCCGTATTCATTTACGGGTATATGTACGCTCTGCCTATATGTTGCTTGTCGTACTGAGACAGACACAACACATGGCAGAATACGAACAATACTTATGTGAGATATAAAGTAACGGCAGAATACACGGAAAAAATAAGACTTCGAAAAATGGAAAAAAAAAATTGTTTAATTTTTTTTTATTTTTTTTTGCTGCCACATACATTTATCGAGATGATCTCAATGTGTACTGTGTATAAAATAACTTTTTACAGTTGCTTCTAATTAAAAATGGCGTATTGTCCATTTCTAGACATGTGCAGTGCAATTTTATGCAAAATATGGCACATATCTGCTTATACTGGGCCTGATTCATTAAGGAGCATAAATGCAGCTATTTTGAGGCCTGGAGGAATAATTATGAATATACAGCCTAGAAACTAATTACATCACTGCTGCAAGAGGCACGCCATGAATTGATAGGCTGAAAATTGGTTTGGCCAACATAATGTCTGCCCCTTCTGTGTGAAGCTGATGAGCACACATAAACCAGATTTGCAGAAGAGAGTTTACTACAAGCATAATACACTGTTGCATATATATGAATAGCGACATAGTAGTTACACAATACAACCCCAAATATAAAACAAGGACTGGTCTATGGTGTTCACCATCCTTTTGAAATTTGAGTACGGTGGCCTCCTCAATTTGAATAATTTATTTTTATTTGTTAATAGTGCCGCCAATCAACTTAAACCCAGCCTGATTTCGCTAAGCCACACCCATGTGGTCATGAGGCCACACCCCTTTACAGACCTTCAATTTAATTCCACTGTCACCTTTATCTCAACCAATTCAGCTCCTTTACAGTTGAAATCCACCCCGTTGTATGGTGATGGTAAAAAGTGCACCTTACCTCGTCAATTTTGACCCATTGAGTACAGTTTCTCAGTACTGGGACAGAAGTAAGGGTAGGATAGGATTTTGATGCGGTTGTCTCAGATCACTTTTAATTCTTCGCCCTACACTAATCATCATTCTAGATAAACCTTCCCCTCGTTCCTTTGATATGTTCTGGGGTATGCTCAGAAATTAGGGAAACAATCCTGAAACCATATACTGACCCACTGTGGTGTCCGCTGACACTCAGTACTTCCATGTACTAGTATATATTACCCTAATGTTATAACCCATTACCCCCCTATACTACCAGATTATACCATGTACTGCAGTACTGTGCTATAGGCTGACACTCAGTACTTCCATATACTAGTATATATTACCCGAATGTTATAACCCATTACCCCCTATACAGTGGCGCACGCAGGGGGGGTTTCTGGATCTCCAGAAACCTCTCCCCTCCGCTAAAGAAGTGCCCCTGTACTATCCAGCAGCGCGGCGCTGTCAAAGACGCTTCTTTGACAGCTGCTGCGCATGCGCCCGCAGCTTTTGCTTTTATTTATTTTTCTTTTTTTGGGGGGGGGAGAAACCCCCCCCCTTAAAAATCCTGCGTGCACCCCTGCTATAGTACCATATTATACCATGTACTACAGTACTGTGCTATAGGCTGACAGTAACTACTTCTATGTAACATCATATATTATTTCTTTGATTTGGGCTATATATTGATATTTCATACCATGGAATAAAGTGCCACACCCCTGACGATAGCCTGAAGACTTGGCTCACCTGCTGACATTCTAATGTAGCTGAATGTACCTGACGGGTTTAAATGTCCAACTAATCATAACATTCCATTTTGTAACGGTATTTCGCGGTTATAGGTATCCTCGCTGGCTGAGATAATGTGTCACACAAACGTCTGGTTTTACCAAGGTCTTAAAGAAAAAGCACAAAATCAGGTCGTGGGATAGTTAATACCCTTTAACTCTTACATTTCCTGAACGCTCACAATGATCTATGTTCAATGTATTTTTAGACATTTCTTTTTTAAACTCTCTACTGTCAGACAATTTCCATCCTTAAACCTCCCACTAGGTTGAAATTTACTGTGCAAATAAAGGACCTGAAAAAAAACAACAACAATGTGCTTACATCCTGTTTAATCAGACGAAGAGATTAGCTAAACACTGTAAACGTCCCCATCGGCTCGCGCTCACCATGGGGGATGAGAGAGCAGAGAAGACTGTCTGTCTACCTATTTCACTTACATGAAATCAGTGATTTACATATTACGGGCATGGAAATACCAGCTACAGCATCTAAAGGAACATCATGTTGAATAAATACTTACTTTGAAAACTATATTTGGGTAATCCACTAAGTACGTTGCAGGTGCGCTGGAAGATTAATGGTGTGATTGTGCACTAATTATGTCATCACGCCGGTTAGCATGCAAAATGACATCTATTGCAGGGTAACTGGTGGCAGCTGCACTCACATAGAAACATAGGCTGTCTGATGATTGCTCTACGGCATTCCACATATCATCATTTATTCATGTAGCGCCACCAATTCCGCAGCGCTGTACAGAGAATATTTGTCATTCACATCAGTCCCTGCCCCATTGGAGCTTACAGTTTCCTAACACACACTAGAGTTAATTTTGTCAGCTGCCAATTGACCTACCAGTATGTTTTTGGAGTGTGGGAGGAAACCGGAGCACCCGGAGGAAACCCACGCAAACACGGGGAGAACATACAAACTTCACACAGTTAAGGACACTCGGCTCTGCTTTGTATACTGACCATCAGCACTCAGTTCTGCTTTGTATACTGGCCATCAGCACTCGGCTCTCCTTTGTATACTGGCCATCAGCACTCGGCTCTCCTTTGTATACTGGCCATCAGCACTCGGCTCTCCTTTGTATACTGGCCATCAGCACTCGGCTCTCCTTTGTATACTGGCCATCAGCACTCGGCTCTCCTTTGTATACTGGCCATCAGCACTCGGCTCTGCTTTGTATACTGGCCATCAGCACTCGGCTCTCCTTTGTATACTGGCCATCAGCACTCGGCTCTGCTTTGTATACTGGCCATCAGCACTCGGCTCTGCTTTGTATACTGGCCATCAGCACTCGGCTCTGCTTTGTATACTGGCCATCAGCACTCGCCTCTCCTTTGTATACTGGCCATCAGCACTCGCCTCTCCTTTGTATACTGGCCATCAGCACTCGCCTCTCCTTTGTATACTGGCCATCAGCACTCGCCTCTCCTTTGTATACTGGCCATCAGCACTCGCCTCTCCTTTGTATACTGGCCATCAGCACTCGCCTCTCCTTTGTATACTGGCCATCAGCACTCGCCTCTCCTTTGTATACTGGCCATCAGCACTCGCCTCTCCTTTGTATACTGGCCATCAGCACTCGCCTCTCCTTTGTATACTGGCCATCAGCACTCGCCTCTCCTTTGTATACTGGCCATCAGCACTCGCCTTTCCTTTGTATACTGGCCATCAGCACTCGCCTCTCCTTTGTATACTGGCCATCAGCACTCGCCTTTCCTTTGTATACTGGCCATCAGCACTCGCCTCTCCTTTGTATACTGGCCATCAGCACTCGCCTCTCCTTTGTATACTGGCCATCAGCACTCGCCTCTCCTTTGTATACTGGCCATCAGCACTCGCCTCTCCTTTGTATACTGGCCATCAGCACTCGGTTCTGCTTTGTATACTGGCCATCAGCACTCGCCTCTCCTTTGTATACTGGCCATCAGCACTCGGCTCTGCTTTGTATACTGGCCATCAGCACTCGGCTCTGCTTTGTATACTGGCCATCAGCACTCGGCTCTCCTTTGTATACTGGCCATCAGCACTCGGCTCTCCTTTGTATACTGGCCATCACAATGATGCTCTGTTGTACATACATATCACCAGCATAAAACTTTAACTTATGTGCGTATTACTTATTTTAGGAGAAAAACAGATAACCTTAATTGAACAAAGGAGGTGGACCTACCGTGGAAGTAAGCTGGACTTTAATTTGACCTTTATATTGATTCCACAATTTTATGGAGGATCCACCAATCTTCAATACTAGAAGCCTATTGCTTATATGGAAGTGTTTCCATAAACCGCAATCCATTGATAAAGACAAAGCAAAGTCTTCTATTTAGCATAGCCACATCTACCTTTTTATTTTTGCAGGGCACACATTACATAAGCTTAAAGTGGTGTTGAAATGCTAAACTGTCGGCAATCCGTAGATCTGTACAACCAAAGCTGGTCATCCTTAGCGATATGTATAGCTAAGGTGAACTATGCTTCTCACAAAGTCAATTCATTCAGTGCTGATGTGAACCATCTTCATCATCTATTGATATAGCACCACTAATTCCACAGCGCTGTACAGAGAACTCACTCACATCAATCCCTGCCCCATTGGAGCTTACAGTCTAAATTTCCTAACACACACACTCAAACACAATAATTTTATTGCAGCCAATTAACCCCCCCCCCCCCCCCAGGAGCTGTGAATGCATGTGATATTTGACATATGATCAAAGCATACTACCTTTAGTCCTTTAAAGTAGGCTCCCTTGGGCAAATTTTGTCAGCTAATTGAATAGTTATTCTTTCAACTAAATTGCCCAGACATTGCAATGTGTGTCCCCCAATCATTTATAATGTGTGTTTGCATGTGGTAGGCACAACCCATTACTTGTGAACCAATTGTACCAATTGTTTTCCTTGAACGGCCAAGTTTATCCAGTTTCACCCTGCAAGGATGAATGTGTGTGGACATCTTTTATCTCTCCGTTATATAATAAATGAGTCAGTTGGAAATAAACACTCATACAATCTATAAGTAGGTAGGGGGCTTGAAAGCACAGTAAAGATGTTGGCCATGATGTTTGTTTTGATTTGCTAATGAGCACAGTAGTTATGCAAAGTGCAGAGGCCAAAACTACAGACAGGATGGGTTATTTACTATGAATGCTCAAAGATGCACATTTCCTCTAACCCTCTAATGACCAATCTGCAATTAGCGTTTATCTGCAGTGCAGGGAAGGCAGTGGAGGTCAGTTTCAACAGTGCAAAACCAGCTTTGGACCCTCTTGCATCATTATTTGCACAATTATACCTAAATTTCCACTCAGGCGTAAAAGGTTTCCGGCGAAAAATGACAAAGGAGCAGAAGATTCAATGAGCTGGGGGGAGAGGCTGTGTTAAGTGAGTGTGTTCTTCTTTGCAAAGAATGAAGTATGCAAAAAAGATTTCAATTTGCAGAGCAAGATTATAAAAGTAAGATAAAGAAGAGCAGGAGAGTGTGCATTGTTTGCAGGGTTAAGGGGCTCCTGCCCATTTCCACTCCAGAAATAGCAATGCAACATCAACTTAATGTATTGTCTACGGCTTGTAGCACCTAAAGAAGATTAACAGGTGGACAGAGAAAGTACGAATGGCACTGAGGAGTGAGCTCCGCAAGGAGACATAGTAATAACGTCACAGAAAATAAAGTCTTATACTAAGCATATTATCATACACTTCTCTCTATACAAATACAAATGAAAAATAAAACGTTAGAGTGCTTTGGTCTATTTTCAACTCTACAGGCCAACCACAAAAATCCAGCCAGTCTTCAACCTCATTCTGGTAACCAGTGAATATATGTACCTGTAGGATAACAAAAATATCTGCTATGGGGTCCTGCAGCTGAGGATTTCCATCTCTGCGGTCAGTAGGGAGCTTAGTGAGTAACCACTGTCTTGACAAGCCACCGGAAGCCCCAGAATGCCGTGCACTGGGGCGAGTATATTAAGGCTCCAAACTTAAATTTCTCTCAGAGAGCAAGAAATCTCTGATCCATTCCTCTCTGAGAGGAATTATAGAGCGCCACAGAGTGCCTGTTAAGGAAAGGGAGGGAATTCTTCCTTGCAAACTTGGGGGGCCCTCAAAATTTTGCTATGTGTCCCTCAAATTCCTAGTTAAGCAGAGCCATAACTTAAAATTTAACACCTGGGGCGAGAAAGAAAAATTCCGCCCCCAAATAGTCCTCAATTGTAACCAAATGAACCTTAAATATTCATAAACTATCCCCCCCCCCCCCCTCCTACACTCAGGGCCATCTTAACAACATTATGGGCCCCCGGACAAAGCAGTGCACTTGGGCCCCTTCTTACACAACCACTCACAGGAATAGAAATGTAACTATCAATAAAATTAAGTTTATATTTATTGGTACCTGCAACAAAATTCAGTGTTTAAACATTAAATAACATGCTGTACAGCTGTGCCTTGATACATGGGTGAATAGATTTTTATTTTCTATTGAGCCCTGCCTATGGGGCCCCTATGCTTGTGGGGCCCCAGGGCATCTGCCCAGCGTGCCCAGGGGGGGAGACGGCCCTGCCCACACACACACTTCAGAGTTGTGGACTGGATATTCGCCCCGAGTTACGGACCTGTATTTACTAGCGGTTGCCAGCAGCAACAGTTTCTGCTCCTCTTCTCCTAAAATAGGCCTGTCATGAGTGGATGTGTGCAATTATACCAGAGTAAAGAAGATTATTGCAGGTTTGTCTGTGGATAAAATAGGAAAGGAGCTGAGTATATAGAATGTGGAGCATGTCTGGCTGCTAGTGGGGGCTGTATAGGGAGACAACAGAATCCTGTGACAAATTGCCAGACATGTGGGAGGAAGGGAGTATATATATCACTCCGCACAGTGTACAGGATAGAGCATTAACCCCTCCACTTCTGGGAGCTGCAGGGATTGCACAGTGTGACCGTAGAGAAGGGGCCGGCTCTGGTGCATCATATATCAGGCTCTGTCCCTGGTGCTGACACGTCCTCGTAACCTCCCCCTTAGAAGTACTGATCCTCAGACTCAGGCTCAGCAGTGTAACTGCACCTAATTGTGGGAGCAGAGGGAGCGGCTCTGATTACCAGTTATAACTCTCAGTTATGCTGACAAGCAGACTGCAGTCAGTGCTGGTGTCTGTGTCATTTCTGTAAATAACAAAGAATCTCTCCTTAGCTGGAGTCTTGGCTCAACCAGGAACCTCATTCATATTCGTAATTAGTATTACACATACAAGAAAAATTAATTCATTACTGAGAGATTGGGAGATCATATACAAACCTGAGACATACAACTATTGTGTGTGACACCGACAGACTGAGGACACACACCTCCTGTGTGTGACACTGACAGACTGAGGATACACATCTCCTGTGTGTGACACTGACAGACTGAGGACACACATCTCCTGTGTGTGACACTGATAGACTGAGGATACACATCTCCTGTGTGTGACACTGATAGACTGAGGATACACATCTCCTGTGTGTGACACTGACAGACTGAGGGTACACACCTCCTGTGTGTGACACCGACAGACTGAGGACACACATCTCCTGTGTGTGACACTGACAGACTGAGGACACACATCTCCTGTGTGTGACACTGATAGACTGAGGATACACATCTCCTGTGTGTGACACTGATAGACTGAGGATACACATCTCCTGTGTGTGACACTGACAGACTGAGGGTACACACCTCCTGTGTGTGACACCGACAGACTGAGGATACACGTCTCCTGTGTGTGACACTGACAGACTGAGGACACACATCTCCTGTGTGTGACACTGATAGACTGAGGATACACATCTCCTGTGTGTGACACTGACAGACTGAGGGTACACATCTCCTGTGTGTGACGCCGACAGACTGAGGGTGCACATCTCCTGTGTGTGACACTGACAGACTGAGGATACACATCTCCTGTGTGTGACACTGACAGACTGAGGATACACATCTCCTGTGTGTGACACTGACAGACTGAGGACACACATCTCCTGTGTGTGACACCGACAGACTGAGGATACACATCTCCTGTGTGTGACACTGACAGACTGAGGATACACATCTCCTGTGTGTGACACTGACAGACTGAGGATACACATCTCCTGTGTGTGACACTGACAGACTGAGGACACACATCTCCTGTGTGTGACACCGACAGACTGAGGACACATCTCCTGTGTGTGACACTGACAGACTGAGGACACACATCTCCTGTGTGTGACACTGATAGACTGAGGATACACATCTCCTGTGTGTGACACTGACAGACTGAGGACACACATCTCCTGTGTGTGACACCGACAGACTGAGGATACACATCTCATGTGTGTGACACTGACAGACTGAGGATACACATCTCCTGTGTGTGACACTGATAGACTGAGGATAGACATCTCCTGTGTGTGACGCCGACAGACTGAGGGTGCACATCTCCTGTGTGTGACACCGACAGACTGAGGACACACATCTCCTGTGTGTGACACCGACAGACTGAGGACACACATCTCCTGTGTGTGACACTGATAGACTGAGGATACACATCTCCTGTGTGTGACACCGACAGACTGAGGATACACATCTCATGTGTGTGACACCGACAGACTGAGGATACACATCTCCTGTGTGTGACACTGACAGACTGAGGATACACATCTCCTGTGTGTGACACTGACAGACTGAGGATACACATCTCCTGTGTGTGACACTGACAGACTGAGGACACACATCTCCTGTGTGTGACACCGACAGACTGAGGGTACACATCTCCTGTGTGTGACACTGACAGACTGAGGATACACATCTCCTGTGTGTGACACTGACAGACTGAGGATACACATCTCCTGTGTGTGACACTGACAGACTGAGGATACACATCTCCTGTGTGTGACACTGACAGACTGAGGACACACATCTCCTGTGTGTGACACTGACAGACTGAGGGTACACGTCTCCTGTGTGTGACACTGACAGACTGAGGATACACGTCTCCTGTGTGTGACACTGACAGACTGAGGACACACATCTCCTGTGTGTGACACCGACAGACTGAGGGTACACGTCTCCTGTGTGTGACACCGACAGACTGAGGATACACATCTCCTGTGTGTGACACCGACAGACTGAGGATACACATCTCCTGTGTGTGACACTGACAGACTGAGGATACACATCTCCTGTGTGTGACACTGACAGACTGAGGATACACACCTCCTGTGTGTGACACCGATAGACTGAGGATACACATCTCCTGTGTGTGACACCGACAGACTGAGGGTGCACATCTCCTGTGTGTGACACTGACAGACTGAGGATACACGTCTCCTGTGTGTGACACTGACAGACTGAGGACACACATCTCCTGTGTGTGACACCGACAGACTGAGGGTACACGTCTCCTGTGTGTGACACCGACAGACTGAGGATACACGTCTCCTGTGTGTGACACCGACAGACTGAGGATACACATCTCCTGTGTGTGACACTGACAGACTGAGGACACACATCTCCTGTGTGTGACACCGACAGACTGAGGATACACATCTCCTGTGTGTGACACCGACAGACTGAGGATACACATCTCCTGTGTGTGACACTGATAGACTGAGGATACACATCTCCTGTGTGTGACACTGACAGACTGAGGATACACATCTCCTGTGTGTGACACCGACAGACTGAGGATACACATCTCCTGTGTGTGACACCGACAGACTGAGGATACACATCTCCTGTGTGTGACACCGACAGACTGAGGATACACATCTCCTGTGTGTGACACTGACAGACTGAGGATACACATCTCCTGTGTGTGACGCCGACAGACTGAGGATACACATCTCCTGTGTGTGACACTGATAGACTGAGGATACACATCTCCTGTGTGTGACGCCGACAGACTGAGGATACACATCTCCTGTGTGTGACACTGACAGACTGAGGGTGCACGTCTCCTGTGTGTGACACCGACAGACTGAGGTTACACGTCTCCTGTGTGTGACACCGACAGACTGAGGGTGCACGTCTCCTGTGTGTGACACCGACAGACTGAGGATACACATCTCCTGTGTGTGACACTGACAGACTGAGGATACACATCTCCTGTGTGTGACACTGACAGACTGAGGATACACGTCTCCTGTGTGTGACACTGACAGACTGAGGATACACGTCTCCTGTGTGTGACACTGACAGACTGAGGATGCACGTCTCCTGTGTGTGACACCGACAGACTGAGGGTGCACGTCTCCTGTGTGTGACACCGACAGACTGAGGTTACACGTCTCCTGTGTGTGACACTGACAGACTGAGGGTGCACATCTCCTGTGTGTGACACTGACAGACTGAGGATACACATCTCCTGTGTGTGACACTGACAGACTGAGGACACACATCTCCTGTGTGTGACACTGACAGACTGAGGATACACGTCTCCTGTGTGTGACACTGACAGACTGAGGGTACACACCTCCTGTGTGTGACACTGATAGACTGAGGATAGACATCTCCTGTGTGTGACACTGACAGACTGAGGTTACACACCTCCTGTGTGTGACACCGACAGACTGAGGGTACACACCTCCTGTGTGTGACACCGATAGACCAGGGATACACATCTGATAACACTGATAGAGAAAGGGAGTGTGTCTACAGCATATATGTGACACTGAACACTGATAAATCGATGCAGCCCATCTTATGTGTCATCCTTCGTGTGCACATTCAGACATTCACATGGAACAAGAGTAAAAAGAAAGGAAGTCAGCCAACAGGGCGACATGTCACTGTGGGCAGCGTTGTCACTTGCGGCTCCTGTCCCCGCTCTGCTGTAATTGCAGGCTCTCTGGTGCGTGAAAATTAACTTTAATTAACCTTAGCTGGATGAAACCCGAATTACAGAGCAAGTGCCGGAGCCAAGCTGCAGAATGCTTATGTGAAAGGAGACTGGAGGGCTCTGTCTGAGCCTGGCCTTCACAGAGAAAAGGGCTGCATGCCTCTCTGGGCACTTCCAAATCTGCAAATGGGGGGCAGTACGTCACCTCATCACAGGGACACTCTGTTCATGACCCAAACACCTCTCTCTGTGCAGAATGCAGCATTATGCCTATATCCTTCTTCCAGACTTGGAATGTACAATAGTTCTTTACTTAATTACAGGTGACTCAGTAAGAGATTGGTTATTCTCAGTAATAGAATTGTCTGTGTAAATGATAGGGCTATCTCTCTCCTGGAGCATTGTGTCTCATCTCTCCGTGAGGAAATTATCATAGCTTCATTAATGGGGCTTTTTGATGGCGGCTCTGTATTTCTCATCAGTGCTGTCTCCGATGTGCTCCCGCCTGTCTCTCACTAGTGTAGAGGCAGGCTGGAAAGCATAGCGGGGAGGGGGGGGGAGTTCCCATTGGAACACTAGCTCCTAGTCGGGGGAGGGGGGGGTTCCCATTGGAACACTAGCTCCTAGTCGGGGGAGGGGGGGTTCCCATTGGAACACTAGCTCCTAGTCGGGGGAGGGGGGGTTCCCATTGGAACACTAGCTCCTAGTCACTCAAGGACAGTCAGTTGTGAAAAATGTCCACAGCAGACCATTTGACTGAGCTATCTATTGGGTATGACATCTCCTGTCATAGCCAGTAAATGGATCCTAGCATGTTGGAACCCGCTGGCTATTCACCAGAGAGTGTCGGGAGATTCCAACCAGTAACTGATGAAGGGATGGATCTATCCTCCAATCCGAGTGTTGGGAGACAGCTTCTCAGCACATTTATCTTGTCAGAGACTGAGCTGGAGGTGGAGTAATCCATTTGGGTCTGCACTGTGTGATCAGAAGTGATTGAGAGGATTGCTTTATAAATTTCTTTCAGAACAGGATTGATATTAGTGGTAACTAGTTTGCAATGTATTACTATTATTATCTTTAATTTATAAGTCGCCACAAAGGGTCCGCAGCACCGTACATGACATATACAGAAAACAGTGACCCATGACACAACATGATACAGAAAGAACAAAAAATGAAGAACAAAAATATAAACACACACACACACACACACACACAGGTAACATGGTAATGCAAAGCAAATTATTTCTGGGACAATTAGTGAAAGTGATGGTAGAAATCAGCGAGAAGTAGGCTGAAACTTAAGAAAACAGGACTAGGGAAGCAGGCCAAGAGGTACAGAGGGTGATGGAATAGTAGACGGAGCACACAAGGAAAAAGGGGCCCTGCTCCTGAGAGCTTACGGAAAGGGGGAGACACAAATAGGGTGGTACTAAGTGGGGGAGAGAGCCGGGACAAGGAAGTTATGAGGAGGACTGATAGACTTGAATAAAGAAATGAGTCTTAAGGGCACGCTTGAAGCCTTTCAGAGTAGATGTTAACCTGATGGAACATAGAAGATCGTTCCACAACTGGACAGCAGCCCAGGCAAAGTCCTGGAGACGGGAGTAGGATGAGGTGATCAGTGAAGTAATGAGGCGGCGGTCACAGGCAGAGCAGAGGGGTCCGCTAGGAGTGTAGGTAGAGATGAGATTGGAGATGTAGGGAGGGGAGGATTGATTAAGAGTTTTAAGGGTGAGGGTGAGACATTTAAATTTAATTCTGTAGGCAATGGAGAGCCTATATAGTGACTGTTGGAGGAAGACAGCAGAGATAGAGCGATGGGAGAGAAAAATGAGGCGGGCAGCAGCAGCATTGAGGATAGACTTAAGAGTCAAGGTGAGAAACAGGTAGGCCAGAGAGAAGGAGGTTGCAGTAGTCAAGGCGAGAGATTACAAGCGAGTGAACGAGGGTTTTCGTGGTGAGAAAGGGGCGTATCTTGGATATATTCTGAAGGTGGAAGTAGCAGGATTTTGAGAGGGACATAATGTGAGGTTTGAAGGAGAGGGAGGAATCAAAGATGACCCCAAGGCATCGGACTTGAGGGACAGAAATGAGGGTAGTGTTATTAATAGAAAGAGAGGGGGGAGGTGGGAGAGTCCTGGAAGGGGGGAAACGTCTTGGAAATATTGAGTTTAAGGAAGCGTTGGGACATCCAACATGAGAAGGCTGAGAGACAGCAGGAGATACGAGACAGAAGGGAAGGGGAGAGGTCAAGAGATGAAAGATAAATTTGGGTATCATCAGCATAGAAGTGGTACTGGAGGCCAAAGGAGCTGATAAGGACACCAAGGGAGGAGGTGCAGAGGGAGAAAGCAGGGGGCCAAGAATGGAACCTTGGGGAACGCCAACAGGTAAGGGAGGAGGGATGTAGAGTCATGTGTAGAGATTGAGAAGGAGCGGTTGGTGAGGTAAGAGGAAAACCAGGAAAGGACGGTGTTACAGAGGCCTATAGATTTGAGAGTTTTCAAAAGGAGTTCGTGGCCATCGGCATCGATGGCAGCAGAGAGGTCAAGAAGGATAAGAAGGGAGTAGTGTCTTTTGGATTTAGCGAGGAGAAGGTCATTAATGACCTTAGTGTTAGCAGTTTCAGTGGAGTGGAGGGGGCAAAAACCGTATTGGAGCGGGTCAAGTAGTGAGTGAGAAGAGAGAAATGAGGCGAGATGGTTGTACACAACCCATTGAAGGAGTTTGGAGGCAAAAGGAAGAAGCGGAATAGGGCGGTATTTGGAGAGAGAGGTGGGATCAAGGCACGGTTTCTTGAGGGGGAGACAAGAGCACCACTAAGGCTAGACTACTTCCAGGATTTTTGCCCCGGGGGGTCTGGTTCCATGTCCAAGAAAAATTTGGTTCCAGGAGGCAAGACACAAGGTGCCAGTGGGGTTACAGTCCTCTTGCTGCCTTTGCCAGGAGTTTCATTTTATAATGTTTCCTGCAACATGTGCGGGTAGGGGTTGAAGAAGATCCACCCACAATTGGTCAGTAGCAGGTGCTCTGTATTGTGTATATATATCGGAACTAGGGTGTCTTTTATTACTTATCTATTACTGGAATGCTCTCTGTATTGTATACTGGTCACCATAATGGTCTCTGTATTGTATACTGGGCACCATAATGGTCTCTGTTTTTTTTCAAATTGGTCAGACCAATGCTCTCCATTTTGTATATTAGTCACTAGAATGTTCTCTATATTGTATATCAGTCAATAGAATGTTCTCCATATTGTATATCAGTCCCTAGAATGCTCTCTATATTGTATGTCAGTCCTTAGAATGCTCTCTTTATTGTATATCAGTCAAAAGAATGTTCTCTATATTGTATGTCAGTCCCTGGAATGCTCTCTGTTTTGTATATCAGTCCCTAGAACGCTCCCTATATTGTATGTCAGTCCTTAGAATGCTCTCTATTTTGTATATCAGCCCCTAGAATGCTCTCTATATTGTATGTCAGTCCCTAGAATGCTCTCTATATTGTAAAGTGGAAACTACAATTATCTCAGCATTGTATACAGGCAGGTAGAATAGGTTCCACATTAAATACCGGTCTGATGGCAGTAGTTGATTCTAGCGTTTGAAATAACATTTTTCATATACCTATTGGCTGTGTAAAACCACACACATACATTTGACAAACAGCTTTGTTTGGGTGCCCATTTATTCCCCATTGCGGTGAGCTGTTACAAGACCTTGGGCCACACACTTGAGTTTGTGCCCCAGGTTGAAAGCCACCAGTCCTTCCTTGCAGCAGTGGAACGGTCTGTTTTCTTGACTTGTCTTTCTATAAGCTGAGATGCCTAGCAAAGATGATTCTGGTTGTTCCATGCTAGCTCCATTCCTAGCCCTGTGTCTACCCACCTCTCCAGTACTATAAATATTGACAGGCTGTGATGTACTTTCCCACTGGCACACATCACACAAGTTAGACAATGGGAATGAGGGATGAAAGGAAGGAAACAGCAGCTGGGATAGAAAAGGATGAAGATAGAAAAGACAACGAGAGAGGTAAAGAGGAAGAAGAAAGATAAACTCAAGCATCAGAGACTGGAAACGGGAACAACAGTCTCTTATCCTCTTTATCCTATGAATTGTGTCCTCTTTTTTCTTAATGCATTCAATCACCTTTGTTTTCAATAGCCAACAGCCATTATGCTCACCAAGTATGTCGGTCTGTTCGTATGTACTCCACAATGAAGCTGTTCACAATTCCGTGATGGACTGCAAAACAGAAGTGAAGGCAAACCACGGCCAGGACTGACAATAATTCTCCAAAGGACAGTACTTGGTATACATACCCACCCAAATGCAGATAATCAACACCTGCTGTACAGCCTACTTGACATCTGTGCCGTGTTTGTAAACCATAGAACTCTCAAAACGGGACGTGTTTAGGAAAATGTTGTAGAGAATAGCTGAAAATTCAGTTACGTGAGAATTTCATAAACAATTATGAAATTCAAAATCACCTTTTACTCCAAGACTTTCATAGCTGCCCCTATTGTCTCCTCAAAATGCAAACAAACAACTTTCCACACCGCAGTCATTGTGAAATTCAAAGGTCACCTGACTGTCAGGCCTTGACCGAAGTTACAGACAACCATCTGAAATCAAGAATTGTTTTACTATGATAGTGAATAAAATATATACCCTATACAAATATATAATATAATTCTAATATTTTAAAATAAAAAATGTATCAATTATATACCCTATACAAATCTATCTATGAATCTTATATCTATGTATTTTATATCTGTAATGACATTGTATTCAAATACATATACTTTAATATGGAGTTGGTCCTTCTTTTGCAGTGATAACAGCTTCCACTCTTCTTGAAGCCTTTCCACGTTTCCAAGATGTTGGAGTGTTTCTGTGGGAATTTGTGCCCATTCATTCTGTAGAGCATTTATGAGGTCAGGCACTGATGTTGGACGAGAAGCCCTGGCTCGCAATCTCCGATCCAGTTCATCCCAAAGGTGTTCGATGGGGTTGAGGTCAGGGCTCTGTGTGGGCCAGTCAAGTTCTTCCACACCGAACTCATCAAACCATGTCTTTGTAGTCCTTGCTTTGTGCACTGAGGCACAGTCATGTTGGAATAGAAAAGGGCCTTCCCCAAACTGTTGCCACCAAGATGAAAGCATAGCATTGTCCAAAATTACTTGGTATGGTGAAGCATTAAGATTGCCCTTCACTGGAGATAAGGGACCTAGCCCTACCCCTGAAAAACAGCCCCATACCATTATCCCTCCTCCACCAAAGTTCTCAGTTGGCATAATACAGTCAGTCAGGTAATGTTCTCCCAGCATCTGCCAAACCCAGTTTTGCCCATCTGACTGCCAAACAGAGAAGAGTGATTCGTCAATCCACAGAACACATTTCCACTGCTCCACAGTCCAGTGTCGGTGTACTTTACACCACTCCATCCGCCGCTTGGCATTGGTCTTGGAGATGTGAGGCTTGCATGCAGTAGCTCGGCCATGGAAACCCATTCCATTAAGCTCCCGCTGCACAGTTTTTGTGCTTACATTAATGCCAGTGGAAGTTCGGAACTCTTCAGCTATGGAATCAGCAGAGCGTTGGGGACTTTTACGCACCATGCGCCTTACCTGTCATTTAACCCGCTCTGTGATTTTACGTGGTCTTCCGCTTCCTGGCTGAGTTGCTGTTGTTCCTAAACACTTCCACTTTGGAATAATGTCACTTACAGTTGACCGTGGAATATCGAGCAGGAATGAAATGTCACGAACCGTCTTATTGCTAAGGTGGCATCCTATCACAGTACCGCGCTTGAAGTCACTGAGCTCTTCAGAATGACCCATTTTGTATCACAAATGTTCGCAAATGGAGTCTGCATGGCTAGGTGCTTGATTTTATACACCTCTGGCAACGGGTCTGATTGAAACACCTCAATTCAATAACTAACAGGTGTGGCCAAATACTTTTGTCCATATAGTGTATATCTGTCTATCTCATAAATATCTATCTATCCACTATATATCTATGTATCTTATATCTATCTATATAATACCTATCTATCTATTCATAGAGCTCTGAGTAATAGAGTTTGTGTAATACATATAACCTGCACATACATACACAAACACATGTATATGTTTGTACATATTAAATACACAGATAAATGTACCTGCACACAAGATAGAATGACAGAGGTGTATGCATGGGCACTGTGCATTCACGCATTTTAACACAGACACATATATGCATACATTGAGTGGGGGAGGAGTGGTGATATATGAGCCCCTTTTCAGCATTGTCCCATTTATCACAAGAGAGCTCCTTTTCTCATATAATGACCTGGGGACACTAATGGAGAGCATCACTCAGAGTGACAGCTCCGAGCCAGGAGTGCCCCTCACTGGGTCACCTCGGCTCTCTTGCTCTTTAAAATTCCCGTCTCCTCTGTTTGCAGGTGCTTTCCCAGGTCCTGCTGACGGAGCGGCGGTTTATTTACAGTAGACGCTGCTCCCGTGCATTGTGAGTGAATAGATCCATTAGTCTCGTGGACAGCCATTACGTTGCTGGGACAAATGGGTAGATGTTAGACAAAGTAATCAGACAAGGAAAGTAGAGGGCAAAAAGGACATCATGTCTGTGGTGCCCTAGGCAGAGGCCTAGTTCCTTGTGTGCGAGTACCCCCTCTGTTTCCACAAGTGTCATCTCAGCTCACTCAGTGTAGACTCTTGCTAGCGGTCTCGCTCTTTCAAAAATGGTGCACGTGCCTCTGCTCACTTACTGCTTAGTATCATATTAGGAGTAGAGTCCATGCTCATTGGGGCTTCTGCCCCATATATTGCTTGTACCGCAGCCCCCTGAGCCCATAACCAGTCATACCTCCTCTACATGCAGCATCTAGCCTGGCGCTCCTAAGACTCTGTGAGGCGGGAGGTATATAGTGATGTCATATTACTGTGCACGAGCTTCTGCAGTGACTGTAAGATTCATAGCAGGGCCTGATTCATTAAGTGACGCATACTGAACGCAATGTTCATTTCTTTTAAAAAAAACGTACATAAATCGGGTGTACGTACTTCTGAATTCAACAAGGAACGGAGCAGAAGATAGGTGTGGCGATTACTACGGGGTGTAGATTTACTCTGCTCTGACAGACAAGACACTGCAGGATATGTACAATACATATGTGGAATATAAACTCACAAAAGTATGTACACAAAACCCCCCCAAGAGTATTCAACTAATGTCACCTGTTAAAAATAGAGATGCTCACTGACCCCCATGAACTGGTTTTGGTTTTGGAACTGGATTAGCTTCGTGTTTTGGTTTTGGCAAAACCGCCCTCGTGTGTTTTGGTTTTGGTTTTGTATTTTTAAGAAAAAAAATTGAATTATGCTCAAATCACATAATGTTGCTCTTTTTTTGTTCCTACATTATTATTAACCTCAATAACACTAATTTCAAGTCATTTGCAGACAATTTTGACCACCTCACAGGTCACAATATTATTTTCATACATTTTCGGACAAATACTGCAGCGACCTGGCTGGATGGTAAGCGACAGAGCAATGACACCAACACACGGCAGTTCCTAGCACATCTAGGACACATTGGCACACAGCAGTGGCAGAAAAGAAAAATGGGGGTCTGCCCTCCCTCCCACCCTCCGTGATGTTGGATCTTAAAAAGGAATCCAAAACTCGCAAGATCCGAGATCTGACAACGTAACAATGACGTTTTGCCTCGTTTTCAATTCCGAGGGCACGCACAAGTACAGAGCCGGCTCGGCTCGGTACTCGGATCCCCTAAGTTCGGGTGTGTTCGGTTCTCGAGGTACCGACCCTGAGCATCTGTTTGGTTTGGTGCAGACCAGTAAGTGAAGTGAGCACCTCTGCTGCGTAAAATGAGATTCTCACCTTGGTTCATGATAAGAATGGACCTGTAAGCATTAAGTTAAACACAAAAGGGCTGATGCTAAGTCGGACTCACATGCGTTCAAAACAATGCTCTAAAAACTTGCATATAAAATAGCTTATGTCCATATTCTGAGACATCTAACACAACCATAAAAGCATAACAACATTTTGTAACTTTTATTTTGATAGCGTAAAATATATTTACTGTTAGGGTGGATTCAAAAAACTTAAATATTACAGCCGAATTAAACTTCATTTATCCCCCTCCCCCCCAAAATCATACAATATAGGAACGATCAGTCAGCTGGTAATGAATATTTGGTATGAACTTAGCTTTACCAGGTAATGGATGCTTGGACTGTACTTGGTTTGATGCTTGGAGCGAGCTTAACTTTATATATAACTGATGCTTTAAAGTAGCCTTTGTGAGAAATTAATGCTTGGTATGAGTTTTGCTTTAATGGGTACTTGTTGCTATGCATAAGCTTAGCTTTAGCAAGTACTTAATGCTATGAGTGAGTTTAGCTTTAGCGGGTACTTGATGCTTGGTGTGAGCTTAGCTTTAGCAGTATGTGATGCTTGGTGTGAGCTTAGCTTTAGCGGGTACGTAATGCTTGGTGTGAGCTTAGCTTTAGCGGGTACGTGATGCTTGGTGTGAGCTTCGCTTTAGCGGGTCCTTGATGCGTGGTGTGAGCTTAGCTTTAGCGGGTACGTGATGCTTGGTGTGAGCTTAGCTTTAGCGGGTACGTGATGCGTGGTGTGAGCTTAGCTTTAGCGGGTACGTAATGCTTGGTGTGAGCTTAGCTTTAGCGGGTACGTGATGCTTGGTGTGAGCTTCGCTTTAGCGGGTCCTTGATGCTTGGTGTGAGCTTCGCTTTAGCTGGTAATTACATTCACTCTTTTACACAATGCTAGATATTTGAGCATTATCAATGGAAGGGTAACTCAGAACAACAGAAATGTTGAAGATTAATATTAAGTAAAGCAAATTACCATCCATATTACTCAATATATGCTGCCTCCACCCAGGTAGTAGTCTGTTGAGAAGCCCCCAACTTGAACCTACACCATTAGAGAAGTTCATGCTGCAAGTTGTTGGGGTCACTGTTCTGTTCACATCTTCTGGTGCAGCTTCCTGGAGAAGTTACTGAGAGTTCAGGACTCGGGGGCAAACGCAGGATTTGTAGAGGCGGGTTTCCATACCCCACCGCCAGTGGGCATGACCAGCATGCATAGGGGCGTAGCTATAATATTAGACTGTGCTTGGCTGCTCTCCAACTCTTCCTATCCCCATAATATACATGGGCAATGCTGTGTGCACTATTATTAGGTGCACGCAGCTCTCCCTTTTCAAGCACAGCCGGGTGAAGCGGGAGCAGGGTGCAGCCACCTCAATTATACAGTGCCCCAGGCTTGGAGGGGGTTTCCAGGCACTAGGAGTTCATGTATTGATAGGCTACATCTGTATAAATATTAGTGTTACCGACAGACAATGTATGCCTACATCTGTCCTGTTGTTATATCTTGAACCAAGTTTGTGCATTTGCAAAATTGAACAAAACAGAACTTTGTGGCTTTTCCATAAATGAATAATGAACTGATTGGGGGATTCCATGAGCCTAATGACCTAAGAGCACTGTGGAGCGCTGTAAATTCACAAAAATTTGATTTAATTTCTACATGCAATCAAATTTAAATGCAAAGCTCTTTGCCCAAAGGAAAATACCTTGTTTTTATGACCAGCTCACAAGCAGAGAGGTGGTGGTAATTACTATGAGCTGAAGTGAGTTCAGGCCGGGTGCACAATAGGCATCTTGCTAGACATTCACTGTCAATAAACCGATGTATCTAATACAACAGTTGAAATAAAGACAGTCCAATATCCCGAGAGACTTCAGAGCAATTTCAGTATAGAAATCGGGAAAAGGTCAGTTTATTAAGTTGGGAAGGGACAAATGGAAAGTCCGAACGCAACTTGGGGTTAAAAAAACAGAGTTTAAGCGCAATTTCCAGCAGATCTCAAGATGCCTTTTCGACTTGAATCTGGGTGTAAGTATGCTGCCTAAATATTATGTGCCGAGATATAGGATACACACATTATATGTGCAATATAAAGTCACATAGTAACACATGCAATTTTTTTTTTTTAGAAAATAAATGAACTCATAATATTATAATCATCAATTAATAAAAATATGTATTTTTTTTACATTACTTCCATAGATCTAGATGTTCTTAATGCGTACTGGGCATACAGTGCATTTTTATAGTCTCTCTCACTTGCATACACATGTTCTGTGCTGTTTAATGGCTCACATAAGTGTAGTCTTTGATAGACTATGCCGTGCCAGTCATCACTATCAGTCGGCACTTACACCTGCCCTGTAGTTGGGGCAAATGATACGGCTAAAACTAGCGTATTTATTGCGAGAAGCCCAGGACTTGAATTTGCTGCAACTGCTTCGGAACACTGTACACAGCCTCACTCCACCCTGAATTGCGTACAATAGCGTTAATTGGCGTAAGTTCTGGTTTGGAGGATGTGTAGAACCAATTCACATAAGATGCAGAGCGCAAATGGATTTATGTCTGGACATGAATCAGGCCCATGTGTACTGGAGAAGCGTTATTGTAATTTGTTGACCTAATCATTGGGTCAAAGTTATTGTATAGGGGAATTAAGTAAAACAACTCTGAAAAACATACAGATTTGAACTGTGATGCCCATTTGTAAAGGACCCACAAAATGTTTACCAGAGATAGAAAACAATGTCATATATCATCATCTATTTATATAGTGCCAACATATTCCGTAGCACTTTAAAATTGGAGACAAACACAGTAAACTAATAAACAAACTGGGTAAACAGACAAAGAGGTGAGAAGGTCCTGCTTGCAAGCTTACAATCTATGGGACAATGGGAGTTTGTCTACATTTTGCATTTCGGCCCAGCCAGACTGCAAAGGTAAAAGTGACTCATAAGCTTAATGATCCCGTCACACAACAATGTTGGTCAGGGGGTAGTTGTCTTGTGTGAAATTGTGTAACGGATGGTAATAGGGTAATGTAGTGAGGTTAAGAGAGTGGTTGAGAAATATTATAAGCTTGTCTGAAGAGGTGGGTTTTCAGAGAACGCTTGAAAGTTTGTAGACCAGAGGAGAGTCTTATTGTGCGAGGGAGAGAATTCCATAGAGTGGATGCAGCCCGAAAAAAGTCCTGTAACCAGGAATGGGAGGATTTAATGAGGGTGAATGAGAGATGCAGATCTTGTGCAGAACGGAGTTGCCGAGTTGGGAGATATTTTGAGACAATAGAGGAGATGTATGTTGGTGCAGCTTTGTTGATGGCCTTGTAGGTTAGTAAAAGTATTTTATATTGGATTCGGTAGAAAACAGGCAACCAGTGTAGAGACATACAGAGTGATTCAACAGAGGAATAAGGATTTGAATGGAAAATTAGTCTTGCTGCTGCGTGCAAAATAGATTGTAGGGGTTTGAATCTGTTTTGAGGAAGACCAGTAAGGAGGGAATTGCAATAGTCAATGCGGGAGATAATAAGTGCATGAATTAAGGTAGTGTCTTGTGTAAGATATGTTCGTATTCTGCAAATGTTTTTTAGATGTATGTAACATGATTTAGTTATAGAGTCGATGTGAGAAACAAAGGATAGTTCTGAGTCAAAGATCACATCTAGGCAGTGAGCATGAGAGGTGGGGTTTAAGGTCATGTTATCAACAGAGATAGAAATATCAGGTATGATTGAGAACATGCATGAAAAATGCACCACAAACTTGCAGTTAGAGCTCCCAAGTGTCCTGTTTCATCCAGGATAATCCATACTTGCCGACTTTTAAAACCTCCAATCCGGGATATCCGAAGTGCATTAGGGGTCACGGTGATGCCAACACATCACCGTAGCTTCCTGTTATGAAATACCAAAATTCGCGGCATTGGATGGAGGAAGGGGGGGCTTCATGATGCTAATCATGTTGTTATACCCCACCTCCACCAAGACCTGGGAGGATACCTACTATTCTGGGAGTCTGGGAGGACTCCACGGAATTCGGGAACCTCATGAAAATTCCGGGAGAGTAGGCGTGTTTTATGGTCTTAGAAAACTTCAGATCCTACGAGTATTTCATTTAAAAATAATTGGATTCCTACATACAGTACATAACAACATATGTACACTGTTGGACTTACAGGTATGTTCGTTAGTTAATCAAAGTTCAGAAACGCATACCAGGATGAAAATAAGTAGAGAAGATGGAAAACCAGTCTGTCTTGTCGAATTAAAGTGGCAACATTAAAGGGGACTATTTGAGTGTCAGAGCATTAGAGGGAGAGTCTTAGATTTTCAGAACTCAGACACGACTTAAAACGATTGAAAGAGGAAGTTAGACGAGAACAAGAGGTGAATCTCTGAATGTCATTTTTGTGCCGTGTCTGAGGTGCCAGGAGTTTAAATGAAATGATAAGACATGAAAGGGAGCGGCGTATGGACTGGCAAAGAGGAACAGTTCGAGGAGAGAAGTATGTGAAGTAGCAGAGTCTCTTGGAAGCATTCATTATACATGGGAGTGTGGATAATCTAAAGAGCTGAAGCCCATGGGCAGATGAAAAACCTTTCAGTGTATTTTATAATAAAAAAAACTGTGAAAGCATGATTTTTCAGGTGCAAGTTATAGGCAATGAGAACGAGGAACGCGGTCGAAGGCGTTTAGAGGGGAGTATGAAATTGTTCAGGGCTGTTAAGTGATGGAGCACTTGTAAAGAGAACATTATATAGGCATAGCTAAAGACCCAGATACAGATTCAGAGCAGGGTCTTCCACTCATACCCACCACCCCAATCATGCGGCAGCTGCATGTGATGTTACCTGCTGTGCTATGTGGGTGTATGGGTGAGTAGTAATAGTAGTGTATTTGTTTTTGAGCATTTTTATTGCAGTTCCGTTTTTTAACCAGCTCGTTTCTGTCCAATCACTCGCGTTACCTGTTGTTCTGCAGTCGTGAACTCTTCTCCCTCGTATCTTTCCTATAATCCTTTTCATGCTCTCTTTTCCTCATTTTTTCCTTTGTTCATTTTTATAATGCAATATCCTTCATATTACATGCTGCTGTTGAATGGAGGCAGATCTAATACAAATTGATTCCATAATTGTGGCAAAAGAGACACTGCATGGCTCTATGGAAAGGCTTGATTTAAGTTGTCCATGCAAACAAGATAATACAAACCCCACATCTCTGGTGGCTTTACAGGGAAGGCTCCAAGTCTCAGGTAACCTTGCATGGGGTGGCACAGTGCAGACCCCAGACCCCTGGTGGTGACATAGTGCAGACCGCAGACCTCTGGTGGTGACACAGTGCAGACCGCAGACCTCTGGTGGTGACACAGTGCAGACCGCAGACCTCTGGTGGTGACAGTGCAGACCCCAGACCTCTGGTGGTGACACAGTGCAGACCCCAGACCTCTGGTGGTGACACAGTGCAGACCCCAGACCTCTGGTGGTGACACAGTGCAGACCCCAGACCTCTGGTGGTGACACAGTGCAGACCCCAGACCTCTGGTGGTGACACAGTGCAGACCCCAGACCTCTGGTGGTGACACAGTGCAGACCGCAGACCTCTGGTGGTGACACAGTGCAGACCGCAGACCTCTGGTGGTGACACAGTGCAGACCCCAGACCTCTGGTGGTGACACAGTGCAGACCCCAGACCTCTGGTGGTGACACAGTGCAGACCCCAGACCTCTGGTGGTGACACAGTGCAGACCCCAGACCCCTGGCGGTGACACAGTGCAGACCTCAGACCTCCGGCGGTGACACAATGCAGACTCCAGACCTCTGGTGGTGACACAGTGCAGACCCTAGACCCCTGGTGGTGACACAGTGCAGACCCTAGACCCCTGGTGGTGACACAGTGCAGACCCCAGACCCCTGGTGGTGACCGTGCAGTCCGCAGACCTCCGGCGGTAACACAGTGCAGACCCTAGACCCCGGGTGGTGACACAGTGCAGACCTCAGACCTCCGGCGGTGACACAATGCAGATCTTAGACCCCTGGTGGTGACAAAGTGCAGACCCTAGATCCCTGGTGGTGACACAGTGCAGACCCCAGACCTCCGGCGGTGACACAATGCAGACTTCAGACCCCTGGAGGTGACACAGTGCAGACCTCAGACCTCTGGTGGTGACACAATGCAGACCCTAGACCCCTGGTGGTGACACAATGCAGATCTTAGACCCCTGGTGGTGACACAGTGCAGACCCTAGACCCCTGGTGGTGACACAGTGCAGACCCCAGACCTCTGGTGGTGACACAGTGCAGACCCCAGACCTCTGGTGGTGACACAGTGCAGACCTCAGACCTCCGGCGGTGACACAGAGCAGACCTCAGACCTCTGGTGGTGACACAGTAAAGACCTCAGACCTCTGGCGATGACACAGAGCAGACCTCAGACCTCTGGTGGTGACACAGAGCAGACCTCAGACCTCTGGTGGTGACACAGAGCAGACCTCAGACCTCTGGTGGTGACACAGAGCAGACCTCAGACCTCTGGTGGTGACACAGAGCAGACCTCAGACCTCTGGTGGTGACACAGAGCAGACCTCAGACCTCTGGCGGTGACACAGAGCAGACCTCAGACCTTTGGCGGTGACACCATGCAGACCTCAGACCTCTGGCGGTGACACCATGCAGACCTCAGACCTCTGGCGGTGACACCATGCAGACCTCAGACCTCTGGCGGTGACACCATGCAGACCTCAGACCTCTGGCGGTGACACCATGCAGACCTCAGACCTCTGGCGGTGACACCATGCAGACCTCAGACCTCTGGCGGTGACACCATGCAGACCTCAGACCGCTGGCGGTGACACCATGCAGACCTCAGACCGCTGGCGGTGACACCATGCAGACCTCAGACCGCTGGCGGTGACACCATGCAGACCTCAGACCGCTGGCGGTGACACCATGCAGACCTCAGACCTCTGGCGGTGACACCATGCAGACCTCAGACCTCTGGCGGTGACACCATGCAGACCTCAGACCTCTGGCGGTGACACCATGCAGACCTCAGACCTCTGGCGGTGACACCATGCAGACCTCAGACCTCTGGCGGTGACACCATGCAGACCTCAGACCTCTGGCGGTGACACCATGCAGACCTCAGACCTCTGGCGGTGACACCATGCAGACCTCAGACCTCTGGCGGTGACACCATGCAGACCTCAGACCTCTGGCGGTGACACCATGCAGACCTCAGACCTCTGGCGGTGACACCATGCAGACCTCAGACCTCTGGCGGTGACACCATGCAGACCTCAGACCTCTGGCGGTGACACCATGCAGACCTCAGACCTCTGGCGGTGACACCATGCAGACCTCAGACCTCTGGCGGTGACACCATGCAGACCTCAGACCTCTGGCGGTGACACCATGCAGACCTCAGACCTCTGGCGGTGACACCATGCAGACCTCAGACCTCTGGCGGTGACACCATGCAGACCTCAGACCTCTGGCGGTGACACCATGCAGACCTCAGACCTCTGGCGGTGACACCATGCAGACCTCAGACCTCTGGCGGTGACACCATGCAGACCTCAGACCTCTGGCGGTGACACCATGCAGACCTCAGACCTCTGGCGGTGACACCATGCAGACCTCAGACCTCTGGCGGTGACACCATGCAGACCTCAGACCTCTGGCGGTGACACCATGCAGACCTCAGACCTCTGGCGGTGACACCATGCAGACCTCAGACCTCTGGCGGTGACACCATGCAGACCTCAGACCTCTGGCGGTGACACCATGCAGACCTCAGACCTCTGGCGGTGACACCATGCAGACCTCAGACCTCTGGCGGTGACACCATGCAGACCTCAGACCTCTGGCAGTGACACAGTGCAGACCCCAGACCTCCGGCGGTGACACAATGCAGACCTACAGGATACCAGGTTTAGCTTAGGAAGCAGGAGAAGCTGGATAACAGGCACAAATGGAGAACTGTATATACAGGATACCGTAATCTCCAGGTTTAGCTCAACAGCTGGAGTTACTGGATACCATGGAAGAATCAGAAAGGAGGAAGGTCAGGAAAGCCAGGGTCAGAAGACGAGAGGTCCACCACAGTACCGGGGAGTAAACAGCAGCGAAGTCAAATGAAGCCAAAGTCAGGGTCACTGGAAAAGGTGCAGTATGAAGAGCTAAATGGGAGTCAGATACCAGGAGACTAATCTGAACCAGATCACAGGAGGTTCTCAGAGACAGCAGGAGCAACAAACAATTGAACTGGCACCAGTCTGTTGGAAAAGGCAGTCTTTAAAAGGCCAGACACAGGTGATCAGGATCCAGATCAAATGATGAGGGCTTAACCCCTTGCAGGCAGGCTCTGCATCAGTGAAGGCAGCATCCAAAGAGGAGGTCATGTATTGCAGAAAGAGGCAGATCGATACAGTGACAAAATGCAGACCAAATATTGTGCTTCCTGCCAGGAAGCTATATTATACAATGTACACTCCCAGAGCTCTCATTGGTGAATAGCATGGTCATTCACCAATAAGGGTGCTATTTTTTACTAACCATAGTGACCAATATAATCTGAAGTAATGACTGAAGAGGGAGATTGATAAAGACCAGCTGATGATTTACTATTGCACATCTTTCACATTGTCTCATTCCATCAGGCACACAATGGTCTGCTGCTATTCTATTGTTTTTCCAATTGCTAAATCAGCTCTGACAGCGCCATGGGCATCAATTGGCTTAACGATACAGTGGCATTTTCATAGCTGCAAAATGTTGCACTGGCCACAGGGAGAAGTTTAACAGTGCAACAGCATGCCTTGCAAAGTCAACACATCAATTTTGTGGAGGGAGAATATTGAAATAAGAGGGGCCAAGTTTAGGGATGTTTCTTGACGTTGGCCATTTTCTTTTCCATAAAAGAATTTTGCACCACCTTTGAAGCTGACAAAGATCATCTTAATGAGACGCATTTTGTTGCACTACAGTTGAGAAACGCATTTTAAGGCTCACTTTGATATAAAACAAAGCTTCAAACACACACATATAACAAAGACAATCCCGAGGACCAGTAACTCTCATGACTAATCTAATCCCTAAATTTCGCAAGTGATTGCTGCAAAACTGGACAGTATTGTATGACAAAAAGTGAAGTTTTATTTAAAGGGGTGTCCCTAAAGTGGTAGGAGGTTAGACTTCAATGGGACAATTAAACTTGTGCACATCATCATCATCACCATTTATTTATATAGCGCCACTGATTCCGCAGCACTGTACAAAGAACTCATTCACATCAGTCCCTGCCCCATTGAAGCTTACAGTCTACATTCCCTAACATACACACACACACACACACACACACACACACACACACACACACACACACAGAGACTAGGATCAATTTTGATAGCAGCCAATTAACCTACTAGTATGTTTTTGGAGTGTGGGAGGAAACCAGAGCACCCGGTGGAAACCCATACAAACACGAGGAGAACATACAAACTCCACACAGATAAGTCCATGGTCAGGAATTGAACTCATGACCCCAGTGCTGTGAGGCAGAAGTGCTAACCACTGAGCCACCGTGCTGCCCTGTTCAGATTTTTTCACTTTTCCGCACATCCGTCTAGTTTGACGCAGCAATATTCAGAGAGCGGAGAGTAGGCTAAATCCTTGATGTGCACATTGCAGGAGCAAAATTAAATCGATTGGCACTGAGCACTGACTGCGCCTCGTATGCCAATATGCATATATATATATATATATATATATATATATATATATATATATATATATATATATATATATATATATATATATATAATATTTTGTACACATTTCACTATTTAAAGCATAATGGGGAGATTCAATAGGCCACGTGCTGCCGCTGGACACTACCTCAATGTCCGGCTGCGCACATTGCCGCCCATTATGGTAAGGAATCGTTCCTCATCTTTCCTTGCACTGTTGTGGGGTGCAAGGAAAAATGATTGGAGATTCCAGCCCCAACATCATTGCAATGTGTGTACCGTGGATTGAACCTCCTAAGCTTTTATAGCCTTTAACATGTAGCTAACTTTCATAATAATTATGTATTTAGCTCCTTTGAAACATGGTTGATTTTGTTCATGTCGTTTCGGTTTTCTTGTTTTCTCTTACTCCTTTAATATATATGGGGAATTTTAGAAAATCCATACACGGGAAGAAACACAGTCTAATGTTCTCTCCAGCCTTCACAAATCTGATGAATATCCCTCGTATTACACGCTGTATCACACTGCAAGCATAGTCTCCTCTTTTTATTGGTCAGATTCTTCTCCCTCTCGTCCCATTCCGCCATTTTAATGGCTGTCTGTAGTTCCTGGCAATAATTGCTTTACTTGTTTTCTATTTCTTATGTTCTGTATTATTAAACAGAACCTCTGCTTCCTACTGAACTGGTCTCCCTGTGCAGTCTGTGTACGCTGACTGTGCAGGCTGTGTGTAACTGCAATCTCTCTTGTCCATTCGCCAACTGTAAGGGTCATTTACAAACCGCAATAGGAAAAACTGAAGAGCGAGTATTGTTTTGTATTATGACATGCCTACTTTTGCACAATTACACCCAGTTATATGGGTAAGTGCATGGATTTGTGGGACAAAATGCCAACACTTTTAAAAGTGAGAAAGTTTGGGAAGAGTTGGGTCAATTGAGGGCTTGTGTTTCTTTTGCACTTAAATGCAGAAGTGAGATTTCATTTTAATGGACAGAATTTTTAAAAGGGGTTGGAATTCCTAATGCCAATTTGTGGTATGTGTGTAGCTGCAGTCTCTCTTGTCCCTGTGCAGTATGTGTAGCTGCAGTCTCTTCCAGTGCAGTATGTGTAGCTGCAGTCTCTCTTGTCCCTGTGCAGTATGTGTAGCTGCAGTCTCTCTTGTCCCTGTCCACTATGTGTAGCTGCAGTCTTTCTTGTCCCTGTGCAGTATATGTGTAGCTGCAGTCTCTCTTGTACCTGTGCAGTATGTGTAGCTGCAGTCTCTCTTGTCCCTGTGCAGTATGTGTAGCTGCAGTCTCTCTTGTCCCTGTGCAGTATGTGTAGCTGCAGTCTCTCTTGTACCTGTGCAGTATGTGTAGCTGCAGTCTCTCTTGCCTCTGTGCACTATGTGTAGCTGCAGTCTCTCTTGCCCCTGTGCAGTATGTGTAGCTGCAGTCTCTCTTGTCCCTGTGCAGTATGTGTAGCTGCAGTCTCTCTTGTCCCTGTGCAGTATGTGTAGCTGCAGTCTCTCTTGTCCCTGTGCACTATGTGTAGCTGCAGTCTCTCTTGTCCCTGTGCACTATGTGTAGCTGCAGTCTCTCTTGTCCCTGTGCACTATGTGTAGCTGCAGTCTCTCTTGCCCCTGTGCACTATGTGTAGCTGCAGTCTCTCTTGTCCCTGTGCACTATGTGTAGCGGCAGTCTCTCTTGTCCCTGTGCACTATGTGTAGCTGCAGTCTCTCTTGCCCCTGTGCACTATGTGTAGCTGCAGTCTCTCTTGCCCCTGTGCAGTATGTGTAGCTGCAGTCTCTCTTGCCCCTGTGCAGTATGTGTAGCTGCAGTCTCTCTTGTCCCTGTGCAGTATGTGTAGCTGCAGTCTCTCTTGCCCCTGTGCACTATGTGTAGCTGCAGTCTCTCTTGCCCCTGTGCACTATGTGTAGCTGCAGTCTCTCTTGTCCCTGTGCACTATGTGTAGCTGCAGTCTCTCTTGTCCCTGTGCAGTATGTGTAGCTGCAGTCTCTCTTGTCCCTGTGCACTATGTGTAGCTGCAGTCTCTCTTGTCCCTGTGCAATATGTGTAGCTGCAGTCTCTCTTGTCCCTGTGCAGTATGTGTAGCTGCAGTCTCTCTTGTCCATGTGCACTATGTGTAGCTGCAGTCTCTCTTGTCCCTGTGCACTATGTGTAGCTGCAGTCTCTCTTGCCCCTGTGCACTATGTGTAGCTGCAGTCTCTCTTGTCCCTGTGCAGTATGTGTAGCTGCATTCTATTTTTGCAGTTAGAGTTTACATTTATTAAAACTGGGAAATATGCCATTATTGTTATGTATGTGATAAGCTCTAAGTATAAAGAAGACATTTCAGCTACATTCTTTGAAAAGAAAGTAGCATCAGTTGCAAAAGAGGAAAACAAGGGACATCTTTAATTATAAATTCAATTAACGCATGTTGTGTGCATCAATTTTTTGCACTGGTTTTCAGGCGCATTTTAA
This sequence comes from Mixophyes fleayi, assembly GCF_038048845.1. Classification (NCBI taxonomy): domain Eukaryota; kingdom Metazoa; phylum Chordata; class Amphibia; order Anura; family Limnodynastidae; genus Mixophyes; species Mixophyes fleayi. The sequence goes on along the minus strand of NC_134412.1, from coordinate 16,545,192 downwards.
TAAATGTTCCCCTATGTGTATCTACAGCCAGATTTCACAGTGACTGTGTGTACCTGTAATCTATATAATCTCTGCATAGTCCGTGTGTAGCCGCAGTCCCTTCTATCCACATACAGTAATTGTACAGCATGGAAGGTTCCCCGTCTTTCTCTCCAATCTCCGACAGCATCTACCTATTTCCACTTTCCGCTTGCGTGGTGGCGTTATGGATATAGTCATGTCAGTTCTGCCTTCTCCTTCATGGCTTGTCACTCTGTCAGCCTGTCTCTCCCTGTATAGATAGGATCAGTGTGGTAAACTGTACAGTCTGCCTGAAGGTGATTAACCTGTTTTTTTCCCTGCACATCTCAGTCCTCCCTTTAGCAGATCACATCACTATGTATCCTCAAGGGCTACAATTGTCACCCTGTCACTTGTTCCTGAATGAGGTGACAGTGTGTCACACAACCCATGTAGACTGCATCTGCTGTTATCCTGTCTCCACAAGTAGCATCACATTATCCTCTGTCTCCACAAGTAGCGTCACACCGTCCTTTGTCCCCACATGTAGCGTCACACCGTCCTCTGTCCCCACAAGTAGCGTCACACCGTCCTCTGTCCCCACATGTAGCGTCACACCGTCCTCTGTCCCCACATGTAGCGTCACACCGTCCTCTGTCCCCACATGTAGCGTTATACCATCCTCTGTCTCCACAAGTAGCGTCACACCGTCCTCTGTCTCCACATGTAGCATCACACCGTCCTCTGTCTCCACATGTAGCGTCACACCGTCCTCTGTCCCCACATGTAGCGTCACACCGTCCTCTGTCCCCACATGTAGCGTCGCACCGTCCTCTGTCTCCACATGTAGCGTCACACCGTCCTCTGTCTCCACAAGTAGCGTCACACCGTCCTCTGTCCCCACATGTAGCGTCGCACCGTCCTCTGTCCCCACATGTAGCATCACACCGTCCTCTGTCCCCCCAAGTAGCATCACACCGTCCTCTGTCCCCCCAAGTAGCGTCGCACCGTCCTCTGTCCCCACATGTAGCATCACACCGTCCTCTGTCCCCCCAAGTAGCGTCACACCGTCCTCTGTCCCCACAAGTAGCGTCACACCGTCCTTTGTCCCCACAAGTAGCGTCGCACCGTCCTCTGTCCCCACAAGTAGCGTCACACCGTCCTCTGTCCCCACATGTAGCGTCACACCGTCCTCTGTCTCCACAAGTAGCATCACACCGTCCTCTGTCTCCACAAGTAGCGTCACACCGTCCTCTGTCCCCACATGTAGCATCACACCGTCCTCTGTCCCCACATGTAGCGTCACACCGTCCTCTGTCCCCACATGTAGCGTTATACCATCCTCTGTCTCCACAAGTAGCGTCACACCGTCCTCTGTCCCCACAAGTAGCATCACACCGTCCTCTGTCCCCACAAGTAGCGTCACACCGTCCTGTGTCCCCACATGTAGCATCACACCGTCCTCTGTCTCCACAAGTAGCATCACACCGTCCTCTGTCTCCACAAGTAGCATCACACCGTCCTCTGTCTCCACAAGTAGCGTCACACCGTCCTCTGTCCCCACATGTAGCATCACACCGTCCTCTGTCCCCACATGTAGCGTTATACCATCCTCTGTCTCCACAAGTAGCATCACACCGTCCTCTGTCCCCACAAGTAGCATCACACCGTCCTCTGTCCCCACATGTAGCGTTATACCATCCTCTGTCTCCACAAGTAGCGTCACACTGTCCTCTGTCTCCACAAGTAGCATCACACCGTCCTCTGTCCCCACAAGTAGCATCACACCGTCCTCTGTCCCCACATGTAGCGTTATACCATCCTCTGTCTCCACAAGTAGCATCACACCGTCCTCTGTCCCCACAAGTAGCATCACACCGTCCTCTGTCCCCACATGTAGCGTTACACCGTCCTCTGTCCCCACATGTAGCGTCACACCGTCCTGTGTCCCCACATGTAGCATCACACCGTCCTCTGTCTCCACAAGTAGCATCACACCGTCCTCTGTCTCCACAAGTAGCATCACACCGTCCTCTGTCCCCCCAAGTAGCGTCGCACCGTCCTCTGTCCCCACATGTAGCATCACACCGTCCTCTGTCCCCCCAAGTAGCATCACACCGTCCTCTGTCCCCCCAAGTAGCGTCACACCGTCCTCTGTCCCCACAAGTAGCGTCACACCGTCCTTTGTCCCCACAAGTAGCGTCGCACCGTCCTCTGTCCCCACAAGTAGCGTCACACCGTCCTCTGTCCCCACATGTAGCGTCACACTGTCCTCTGTCCCCACATGTAGCGTCACACTGTCCTCTGTCCCCACATGTAGCGTCACACCGTCCTCTGTCTCCACAAGTAGCATCACACCGTCCTCTGTCTCCACAAGTAGCGTCACACCGTCCTCTGTCCCCACATGTAGCATCACACCGTCCTCTGTCCCCACATGTAGCGTTATACCATCCTCTGTCTCCACAAGTAGCGTCACACTGTCCTCTGTCTCCACAAGTAGCATCACACCGTCCTCTGTCCCCACAAGTAGCATCACACCGTCCTCTGTCCCCACATGTAGCGTTATACCATCCTCTGTCTCCACAAGTAGCATCACACCGTCCTCTGTCCCCACAAGTAGCATCACACCGTCCTCTGTCCCCACATGTAGCGTTACACCGTCCTCTGTCCCCACATGTAGCGTCACACCGTCCTGTGTCCCCACATGTAGCATCACACCGTCCTCTGTCTCCACAAGTAGCATCACACCGTCCTCTGTCTCCACAAGTAGCATCACACCGTCCTCTGTCTCCACAAGTAGCGTCACACCGTCCTCTGTCCCCACATGTAGCATCACACCGTCCTCTGTCCCCACATGTAGCGTTATACCATCCTCTGTCTCCACAAGTAGCATCACACCGTCCTCTGTCCCCACAAGTAGCATCACACCGTCCTCTGTCCCCACATGTAGCGTCACACCGTCCTCTGTCCCCACATGTAGCGTCACACCGTCCTCTGTCTCCACATGTAGCGTCACACCGTCCTCTGTCTCCACAAGTAGCGTCACACCGTCCTCTGTCCCCACAAGTAGTGTCACACCGTCCTCTGTCTCCACATGTAGCGTCACACCGTCCTCTGTCCCCACATGTAGCGTCACACCGTCCTCTGTCTCCACAAGTAGCATCACACCGTCCTCTGTCCCCACATGTAGCATCACACCGTCCTCTGTCCCCACATGTAGCGTTATACCATCCTCTGTCTCCACAAGTAGCGTCACACTGTCCTCTGTCTCCACATGTAGCATCGCACCGTCCTCTGTCCCCACATGTAGCGTCACACCGTCCTCTGTCCCCACAAGTAGCGTCACACCGTCCTCTGTCCCCACAAGTAGCGTCACACTGTCCTCTGTCCCCCCAAGTAGCGTCACACCGTCCTCTGTCCCCCCAAGTAGCGTTATACCGTCCTCTGTCCCCACATGTAGCATCACACCGTCCTCTGTCCCCACATGTAGCGTTATACCATCCTCTGTCTCCACAAGTAGCGTCACACTGTCCTCTGTCTCCACATGTAGCATCGCACCGTCCTCTGTCCCCACATGTAGCGTCACACCGTCCTCTGTCCCCACAAGTAGCGTCACACCGTCCTCTGTCCCCACAAGTAGCGTCACACCGTCCTCTGTCCCCACAAGTAGCGTCACACTGTCCTCTGTCCCCCCAAGTAGCGTCACACCGTCCTCTGTCCCCCCAAGTAGCGTTATACCGTCCTCTGTCCCCACATGTAGCATCACACCGTCCTCTGTCCCCACATGTAGCGTTATACCATCCTCTGTCTCCACAAGTAGCGTCACACTGTCCTCTGTCTCCACATGTAGCATCGCACCGTCCTCTGTCCCCACATGTAGCGTCACACCGTCCTCTGTCCCCACAAGTAGCGTCACACCGTCCTCTGTCCCCACAAGTAGCGTCACACTGTCCTCTGTCCCCCCAAGTAGCGTCACACCGTCCTCTGTCCCCCCAAGTAGCGTCACACCGTCCTCTGTCCCCACATGTAGCATCACACTGTCCTCTGTCCCCACAAGTAGCGTCGCACCGTCCTCTGTCCCCACATGTAGCGTCACACCGTCCTCTGTCCCCCCAAGTAGCGTCACACCGTCCTCTGTCCCCCCAAGTAGCGTTATACCGTCCTCTGTCCCCACATGTAGCGTCACACCGTCCTCTGTCCCCCCAAGTAGCGTCACACCGTCCTCTGTCCCCACATGTAGCATCACACCGTCCTCTGTCCCCCCAAGTAGCGTTATACCGTCCTCTGTCCCCACATGTAGCGTCACACCGTCCTCTGTCCCCCCAAGTAGCGTTATACCGTCCTCTGTCCCCACATGTAGCATCACACCGTCCTCTGTCCCCACATGTAGCGTCACACCGTCCTCTGTCCCCACAAGTAGCGTCACACCGTCCTCTGTCCCCACATGTAGCATCACACTGTCCTATACCCACAAGTAGCGTCACACCGTCCTCTGTCCCCACATGTAGCGTCACACCGTCCTCTGTCCCCACAAGTAGCATCACACTGTCCTCTGTCCCCACATGTAGCATCACACTGTCCTCTGTCTCCACAAGTAGCGTTGCACTGTCCTCTGTCCCCACATGTAGCATCACACTGTCCTCTGTCCCCACATGTAGCGTCACACTGTCCTCTGTCTCCACAAGTAGCGTTGCACCGTCCTCTGTCCCCACATGTAGCGTCACACCGTCCTCTGTCCCCACATGTAGCGTCACACCGTCCTCTGTCCCCACATGTAGCGTCACACCGTCCTCTGTCCCCACAAGTAGCGTCACACCGTCCTCTGTCCCCACAAGTAGCATCACACTGTCCTCTGTCCCCACAAGTAGCATCACACCGTCCTCTGTCCCCACAAGTAGCATCACACTGTCCTCTGTCCCCACAAGTAGCATCACACCGTCCTCTGTCCCCACAAGTAGCGTCGCACCGTCCTCTGTCCCCACATGTAGCGTCACACCGTCCTCTGTCCCCACAAGTAGCGTCGCACCGTCCTCTGTCCCCACATGTAGCGTCACACCGTCCTCTGTCCCCACGTGTAGCGTCACACCGTCCTCTGTCCCCACGTGTAGCTTCACACCGTCCTATACCCACAAGTAGCGCGTCACACCGTCCTCTGTCCCCACGTGTAGCTTCACACCGTCCTATACCCACAAGTAGCGTCACACCGTCCTCTGTCCCCCAAGTAGCGTCGCACCGTCCTCTGTCCCCACATGTAGCGTCACACCGTCCTCTGTCTCCACAAGTAGCATCACACTGTCCTATACCCACAAGTAGCGTCACACCGTCCTCTGTCCCCACATGTAGCGTCGCACCGTCCTGTGTCCCCACATGTAGCGTCACACCGTCCTCTGTCCCCACAAGTAGCATCACACTGTCCTATACCCACAAGTAGCGTCACACCGTCCTCTGTCCCCACAAGTAGCGTCGCACCGTCCTCTGTCCCCACATGTAGCGTCGCACCGTCCTCTGTCCCCACATGTAGCGTCACACTGTCCTCTGTCCCCCCAAGTAGCGTCACACCGTCCTCTGTCCCCCCAAGTAGCGTTATACCGTCCTCTGTCCCCACATGTAGCGTCACACCGTCCTCTGTCTCCACATGTAGCATCACACTGTCCTATACCCACAAGTAGCGTCACACCGTCCTCTGTCCCCACATGTAGCGTCACACCGTCCTCTGTCCCCACATGTAGCGTCACACCGTCCTCTGTCCCCCAAGTAGCGTCACACCGTCCTCTGTCCCCACATGTAGCATCACACCGTCCTCTGTCCCCACAAGTAGCATCACACTGTCCTCTGTCCCCACATGTAGCGTCGCACCGTCCTCTGTCCCCACATGTAGCGTCACACCGTCCTCTGTCCCCACGTGTAGCGTTACACCGTCCTCTGTCCCCACGTGTAGCGTCACACCGTCCTCTGTCCCCACGTGTAGCTTCACACCGTCCTATACCCACAAGTAGCGTCACACCGTCCTCTGTCCCCCAAGTAGCGTCGCACCGTCCTCTGTCCCCACATGTAGCGTCACACCGTCCTCTGTCTCCACAAGTAGCATCACACTGTCCTATACCCACAAGTAGCGTCACACCGTCCTCTGTCCCCACATGTAGCGTCGCACCGTCCTGTGTCCCCACATGTAGCGTCACACCGTCCTCTGTCCCCACAAGTAGAATCACACTGTCCTATACCCACAAGTAGCGTCACACCGTCCTCTGTCCCCACAAGTAGCGTCGCACCGTCCTCTGTCCCCACATGTAGCGTCGCACCGTCCTCTGTCCCCACATGTAGGGTCACACCGTCCTCTGTCCCCACAAGTAGCATCACACTATCCTATACCCACAAGTAGCGTCACACCATCCTCTGTCCCCACATGTAGCGTTGCACCGTCCTCTGTCCCCACATGTAGCGTCACACCGTCCTCTGTCCCCACGTGTAGCTTCACACCGTCCTATACCCACAAGTAGCGTCGCACCGTCCTCTGTCCCCCAAGTAGCGTCGCACCGTCCTCTGTCCCCACATGTAGCGTCACACCGTCCTCTGTCCCCACAAGTAGCGTCGCACCGTCCTCTGTCCCCCAAGTAGCGTCGCACCGTCCTCTGTCCCCACATGTAGCGTCACACCGTCCTCTGTCCCCACAAGTAGCATCACACCGTCCTCTGTCCCCACATGTAGCGTCGCACCGTCCTCTGTCCCCACATGTAGTGTCGCACCGTCCTCTGTCCCCACAAGTAGCATCACACCGTCCTCTGTCTCCACAAGTAGCGTCGCACCGTCCTCTGTCCCCACAAGTAGTGTCGCACCGTCCTCTGTCCCCACAAGTAGCGTCGCACCGTCCTCTGTCCCCACAAGTAGTGTCGCACCGTCCTCTGTCCCCACAAGTAGCGTCACACCGTCCTCTGTCCCCACATGTAGCGTCGCACCGTCCTCTGTCCCCACAAGTAGCGTCACACCGTCCTCTGTCCCCACATGTAGCGTCACACCTTACTATACCCACAAGTAGCGTCGCACCGTCCTCTGTCCCCCCAAGTAGCGTCACACCGTCCTCTGTCCCCACAAGTAGCGTCGCACCGTCCTCTGTCCCCACAAGTAGTGTCGCACCGTCCTCTGTCCCCACAAGTAACGTCACACCGTCCTCTGTCCCCACATGTAGCGTCGCACCGTCCTCTGTCCCCACAAGTAGCGTCGCACCGTCCTCTGTCTCCACATGTAGCGTCACACCTTCCTATACCCACAAGTAGCGTCACACCGTCCTCTGTCCCCACATGTAGCGTCACACCGTCCTCTGTCCCCACGTGTAGCGTCGCACCGTCCTATACCCACAAGTAGCGTCACACCGTCCTCTGTCCCCACGTGTAGCGTCGCACCGTCCTATACCCACAAGTAGCGTCGCACCGTCCTCTGTCCCCCCAAGTAGCGTCGCACCGTCCTCTGTCCCCACATGTAGTGTCACACCGTCCTCTGTCCCCACAAGTAGCATCACACTGTCCTCTGTCTCCACATGTAGCGTCACACCTTCCTATACCCACAAGTAGCGTCGCACCGTCCTCTGTCCCCCCAAGTAGCGTCACACCGTCCTCTGTCCCCACATGTAGCGTCACACCGTCCTCTGTCCCCACAAGTAGCGTCACACCGTCCTCTGTCCCCACATGTAGTGTCACGCCATCCTCTGTCCCCACAAGTAGCGTCACACCGTCCTCTGTCCCCACATGTAGTGTCACGCCATCCTCTATCCCCACATGTAGTGTCACGCCATCCTCTGTCCCCACAAGTAGCGTCACACCGTCCTCTGTCCCCACATGTAGTGTCACGCCATCCTCTGTCCCCACAAGTAGCGTCACACCGTCCTCTGTCCCCACATGTAGCGTCACACCGTCCTCTGTCTCCACATGTAGCATCACACCGTCCTATACCCACAAGTAGCGTCGCACCGTCCTATACCCACAAGTAGCGTCACACCGTCCTCTGTCCCCACGTGTAGCTTCACACCGTCCTATACCAACAAGTAGCGTCGCACTGTCCTTTGTCCCCACAAGTAGCGTCACACCGTCCTCTGTCCCCACATGTAGCGTTACACCGTCCTCTGTCCCCACGTGTAGCGTCGCACTGTCCTTTGTCCCCACAAGTAGCGTCACACCGTCCTCTGTCCCCACATGTAGCGTTACACCGTCCTCTGTCCCCACATGTAGCGTCACACCGTCCTCTGTCCCCACAAGTAGCGTCGCACCGTCCTCTGTCCCCACATGTAGCGTCACACCGTCCTCTGTCCCCACGTGTAGCGCCGCACTGTCCTCTGTCCCCACAAGTAGCGTCACACCGTCCTCTGTCCCCACAAGTAGCGTCACACCGTCCTCTGTCCCCACATGAAGCGTCGCACTGTCCTCTGTCCCCACATGTAGTGTCACACCGTCCTCTGTCCCCACATGAAGCGTCGCACTGTCCTCTGTCCCCACATGTAGCATCACACCGTCCTCTGTCCCCACATGTAGCGTCACACCGTCCTCTGGCCCCACATGTAGCGTCACACCGTCCTCTGTCCCCACATGTAGCGTCACACCTTCCTATACCCACAAGTAGCGTCACACCGTCCTATACCCACAAGTATTGTCACACTGTCCTCTGTCCCCCAGGTAGCGTCACACCGTCCTCTGTCCCCACATGTAGCGTCACACTGTCCTCTGTCCCCACATGTAGCGTCACACTGTCCTCTGTCCCCACATGTAGCGTCACACCGTCCTATACCCACAAGTAGCGTCACACCGTCTTCTGTCCACACATGTAGCGTCACACCGTCCTCTGTCCCCAAATGTAGCGTCGCACCTTCCTATACCCACAAGTATTGTCACGCCATCCTCTGTCCCCACAAGTAGTGTCACGCCGTCCTCTGTCCCCACATGTAGTGTCACGCCATCCTCTGTCCCCACAAGTAGTGTCACACCGTCCTCTGTCCCCACAAGTAGTGTCACGCCGTCCTCTGTCCCCACAAGTAGCGTCACGCCATCCTCTGTCCCCACAAGTAGTGTCACGCCGTCCTCTGTCCCCACATGTAGTGTCACGCCATCCTCTGTCCCCACAAGTAGTGTCACACCGTCCTCTGTCCCCACAAGTAGTGTCACGCCGTCCTCTGTCCCCACAAGTAGCGTCACGCCGTCCTCTGTCCCCACAAGTAGCGTCACGCCGTCCTCTGTCCCCACAAGTAGTGTCGCGCTGTCCTCTGTCCCCACAAGTAGTGTCACGCCGTCCTCTGTCCCCACATGTAGCGTCACACTGTCCTCTGTCCCCACATGTAGCGTCACACTGTCCTCTGTCCCCACATGTAGCGTCACACCGTCTTCTGTCCACACATGTAGCGTCACACCGTCCTCTGTCCCCAAATGTAGCGTCGCACCTTCCTATACCCACAAGTATTGTCACGCCATCCTCTGTCCCCACAAGTAGTGTCACGCCATCCTCTGTCCCCACAAGTAGTGTCACACCGTCCTCTGTCCCCACAAGTAGTGTCACGCCGTCCTCTGTCCCCACATGTAGCGTCACACCGTCCTCTGTCTCCACAAGTAGCATCACACTGTCCTATACCCACAAGTAGCGTCGCACCGTCCTCTGTCCCCACAAGTAGCGTCGCACCGTCCTCTGTCCCCACAAGTAGCGTCACACCGTCCTCTGTCCCCACAAGTAGCGTCACACCGTCCTCTGTCCCCACAAGTAGCGTCACACCGTCCTCTGTCCCCCCAAGTAGCGTCACACCGTCCTCTGTCCCCACATGTAGCATCACACCGTCCTCTGTCCCCACAAGTAGCATCACACTGTCCTCTGTCCCCACATGTAGCGTCGCACCGTCCTCTGTCCCCACATGTAGCGTCACACCGTCCTCTGTCCCCACGTGTAGCGTTACACCGTCCTCTGTCCCCACGTGTAGCTTCACACCGTCCTATACCCACAAGTAGCGTCACACCGTCCTCTGTCCCCCAAGTAGCGTCGCACCGTCCTCTGTCCCCACATGTAGCGTCGCACCGTCCTGTGTCCCCACATGTAGCGTCACACCGTCCTCTGTCCCCACAAGTAGCATCACACTGTCCTATACCCACAAGTAGCGTCACACCGTCCTCTGTCCCCACATGTAGCGTCGCACCGTCCTCTGTCCCCACATGTAGGGTCACACCGTCCTCTGTCCCCACAAGTAGCATCACACTGTCCTCTGTCCCCACAAGTAGCGTCACACCGTCCTCTGTCCCCACATGTAGCGTCACACCGTCCTCTGTCCCCACAAGTAGCATCACACTATCCTATACCCACAAGTAGCGTCACACCATCCTCTGTCCCCACATGTAGCGTTGCACCGTCCTCTGTCCCCACATGTAGCGTCACACCGTCCTCTGTCCCCACATGTAGCGTCACACCGTCCTCTGTCCCCACATGTAGCTTCACACCGTCCTATACCCACAAGTAGCGTCGCACCGTCCTCTGTCCCCCAAGTAGCGTCGCACCGTCCTCTGTCCCCACATGTAGTGTCGCACCGTCCTCTGTCCCCACAAGTAGCATCACACCGTCCTCTGTCCCCACAAGTAGCGTCGCACCGTCCTCTGTCCCCACAAGTAGCATCACACCGTCCTCTGTCTCCACATGTAGCGTCACACCTTACTATACCCACAAGTAGCGTCGCACCGTCCTCTGTCCCCCCAAGTAGCGTCACACCGTCCTCTGTCCCCACAAGTAGCGTCGCACCGTCCTCTGTCCCCACAAGTAGCGTCGCACCGTCCTCTGTCCCCACAAGTAGCATCACACCGTCCTCTGTCTCCACATGTAGCGTCACACCTTACTATACCCACAAGTAGCGTCGCACCGTCCTCTGTCCCCCCAAGTAGCGTCACACCGTCCTCTGTCCCCACAAGTAGCGTCGCACCGTCCTCTGTCCCCACATGTAGCGTCACACCTTACTATACCCACAAGTAGCGTCGCACCGTCCTCTGTCCCCACATGTAGCGTCACACTGTCCTCTGTCTCCACATGTAGCGTCACACCTTCCTATACCCACAAGTAGCGTCGCACCGTCCTCTGTCCCCACATGTAGCGTCACACTGTCCTCTGTCCCCACATGTAGCGTCGCACCGTCCTCTGTCCCCACGTGTAGCTTCACACCGTCCTATACCCACAAGTAGCGTCGCACCGTCCTCTGTCCCCACATGTAGCGTCACACCGTCCTCTGTCCCCACGTGTAGCTTCACACCGTCCTATACCCACATGTAGCGTCGCACCGTCCTCTGTCCCCACATGTAGTGTCACACCGTCCTCTGTCCCCACAAGTAGCATCACACTGTCGTCTGTCTCCACATGTAGCGTCACACCGTCCTCTGTCCCCACATGTAGTGTCGCACCGTCCTCTGTCCCCACAAGTAGCATCACACTGTCCTCTGTCCCCACAAGTAGCGTCGCACAGTCCTCTGTCCCCACATGTAGCGTCACACCTTCCTATACCCACAAGTAGCGTCGCACCGTCCTCTGTACCCCCAAGTAGCGTCACACCGTCCTCTGTCTCCACATGTAGCATCACACCGTCCTCTGTCCCCACATGTAGCGTCGCACCGTCCTATACCCACAAGTAGCGTCGCACCGTCCTCTGTCCCCCCAAGTAGCGTCACACCGTCCTCTGTCCCCACATGTAGCGTCACACCGTCCTCTGTCCCCACATGTAGCGTCACACCGTCCTCTGTCCCCACAAGTAGCGTCACACCGTCCTCTGTCCCCCCAAGTAGCGTCACACCGTCCTCTGTCCCCCCAAGTAGCGTCACACCGTCCTCTGTCCCCACATGTAGCGTCACACCGTCCTCTGTCTCCACATGTAGCATCACACTGTCCTCTGTCCCCACAAGTAGCGTCGCACCGTCCTCTGTCCCCACATGTAGCGTCACACCGTCCTCTGTCCCCACGTGTAGCTTCACACCGTCCTATACCCACAAGTAGCGTCGCACTGTCCTTTGTCCCCACAAGTAGCGTCACACCGTCCTCTGTCCCCACATGTAGCGTTACACCGTCCTCTGTCCCCACGTGTAGCGTCACACCGTCCTCTGTCCCCACATGTAGCGCCGCACTGTCCTCTGTCCCCACAAGTAGCGTCACACCGTCCTCTGTCCCCACAAGTAGCGTCACACCGTCCTCTGTCCCCACATGAAGCACACCGTCCTCTGGCCCCACATGTAGCGTCACACCGTCCTCTGTCCCCACATGTAGCGTCACACCTTCCTATACCCACAAGTAGCGTCACACCGTCCTATACCCACAAGTATTGTCACACCGTCCTCTGTCCCCACAAGTATTGTCACACTGTCCTCTGTCCCCCAGGTAGCGTCACACCATCCTCTGTCCCCACATGTAGCGTCACACTGTCCTCTGTCCCCACATGTAGCGTCACACTGTCCTCTGTCCCCACATGTAGCGTCACACCGTCTTCTGTCCACACATGTAGCGTCACACCGTCCTCTGTCCCCAAATGTAGCGTCGCACCTTCCTATACCCACAAGTATTGTCACGCCATCCTCTGTCCCCACAAGTAGTGTCACGCCGTCCTCTGTCCCCACATGTAGTGTCACGCCATCCTCTGTCCCCACAAGTAGTGTCACACCGTCCTCTGTCCCCACAAGTAGTGTCACGCCGTCCTCTGTCCCCACAAGTAGCGTCACGCCGTCCTCTGTCCCCACAAGTAGCGTCACGCCGTCCTCTGTCCCCACAAGTAGTGTCGCGCTGTCCTCTGTCCCCACAAGTAGCGTCGCGCTGTCCTCTGTCCCCACAAGTAGCGTCGCTCTGTCCTCTGTCCCCACAAGTAGTATCGCACTGTCCTCTGTCCCCACAAGTAGTGTCGCGCTGTCCTCTGTCCCCACAAGTAGTGTCACGCCGTCCTCTGTCCCCACAAGTAGTGTCACGCCGTCCTCTATCCCCACAAGTAGCGTCACGCCGTCCTCTGTCCCCACAAGTAGCGTCACGCCGTCCTCTGTCCCCACAAGTAGCGTCACGCCGTCCTCTGTCCCCACAAGTAGCGTCACGCCGTCCTCTGTCCCCACAAGTAGCGTTGCGCTGTCCTCTGTCCCCACAAGTAGCGTCGCTCTGTCCTCTGTCCCCACAAGTAGTATCGCACTGTCCTCTGTCCCCACAAGTAGTGTCACGCCGTCCTCTGTCCCCACAAGTAGTGTCACGCCGTCCTCTGTCCCCACAAGTAGTATCGCACTGTTCTTTGTTCCCACAAGTAGTTTTGCACTGTTTTCTGTGCCCACAATTGGTGTAACACAGTTCTTTGTTCCCACAGGTGGTGTCAGCCTGGCTGCGCCTCGATCCGTCTCCATGAGGAGTAGAAGAAGATGCTGCAACCTGAGCTGGGAGCTCCGCTCCTCCTACTGCTCCTGAGTCTCACCTCCCCTGGTGACTCACTGCTGTCATCTCTACGTGTTGGTAAGCGCTTACCCGGTTCTGGCAACGCTTCTTTTTGTTATAGGGAGAATGTATTTTATATTTTGCAGCCATTGTTGGATCTCTATATCACAGTAACCAACATCATGGCTTTCCATTACTAGGACTATTTCAGACAATAATACATTTGTATGTAAGTGACTGTGGGACAATAATCAAGGATGTACAATCCAGTGCTTTTCTCCCATTTGTTTTACTGAGACAATTGCTTCCTACAATTCCTCTTATACTAAATACAATTCTCACTATTGGGCTACTTATTAACAATTAGCGATAGCAGTGGTTTTCTATTGCTGCTTATCACAGCGATAGCGGACCTCCTATTGCTTTAATTTATCAATAAGAGAGTTCATTTACCACTTTGCCGCACCAGTATGAGAGGATCTGTGCTTCCGTGGCCCGGTTTCCAGTATCACTTAGTACAATTTGTTGGGGCTCTTTTTAAACTAAAAATGAAAAAAAAAAAAAAATACATAGTTTTAATAATATTAAGATATTCAAAAATGCTTTATTTAAATAAATATTTTTTTCACCTATTATTTTCTGCTATAATAATCATAGTAGGACAAATACTGCTGCAAACGTTTTCTCGGGCAGGGTCTATCCCCAACCGTATCCCCTTGATAGATAGGGAGAAGCCCTAAATCCGAAAAATAAGTCCCAATTATATAACTATGGAAAACTGCACTGTTCTATATGCTGGATAGAAATCTCTTTGAGCAAAAATCAATGATGTTTTAGTACTATAATATCCTACGGAGCCTCATCACGGCCCGACAGGAATTTGCGCATAATTGAAGTCCCTCCTTTGTGTCTGGGCATGTGCACACTATCACTTATCTTGACTGCTAAGTGCAATCCTTAGAGTTCTTATAAGTAACCTTTGCCCATATTGCATGCATCACTTGTGTGTCGTATATTTTCTGTTGCCCCAGTGACAAAGTGTCAGGGCAAATTGTATGGCACTGCTGACAGCTATGCCGTAGATTAGTTTGAATCTTCTCACTTCTTGTTGAGTATTCTCCAAGATGGTTTTACACTGGACACAAGCCCAATATATCTACTATATACTTTTTTACCTTTTACCCCAAAATATATTTAGATACGCCAACGTTACCCCCTTGATTTGAAGGGAAGGAAATCATATATTATTAATTATTGGAATTCAAAATTTCTTTGAAAGCTTCAACTTCAAAACTTCAGGTTTTGGAGAAATGATGTTGCTTCATTTTTGATACAAGAGCATCAATATTGGGGCATTTTGATGTCAGAGCAATTTGGATACAGTCTTCAGCGTCCAATCGATGTCTCTGCTTTCTTTGTATGTTCGTTAGAGTGAAAAATCCTTGTTTGCAAAGGTAGGTTGTTGCAAAAGGCAGCAACTTTTTGACTGGCTCCTCATGTGCAGTTTTGAATGCCTTTGCAGCTGTTGACAAAAATATGACAGATCTGCTTTGTTTTCAAATGCAATACGTGCTTCATTATTGCATCGAAGCTCAAGAAGTGCTTCTGCCAACCCTTGATGCTCTTCTGGTACAACAGCAATTTCACATTTAAAGGGGTCTACAATCCAACTGACAGCATGTGAATCGGCAGCATTGCCCCCAGGAATTTACCCCTGTTCCCTGACCACTGATATACATTGATCTTAGCCTGTTGACTATAGTCTATGGAAATATAGATTAGAGATATGTGTCACCGTGCAGTCAGCCTATGGAGGTGCTTTATGAAGAGAGAAATGACCAAGGTAGAGTGGAAAGTCCGCTTTGGTCCCACTTCCGTGCACCTTAATATGTGTAAGTGCACCTAGATTTCCTCCAGAACATATTACAGAGGCGGTGTGTGCAGAGGAGCAGATGTTTGGAGGTCGGAGAGAGGGATTCCTTGGCTAAATACAGTGTATGTAATCCAGTGAGCTACATTGCAATATATTATATTTCTATCCTTTGATATAAAGCTTCTGTCCTTTGTCCATAAATCCTTTAACTTTCCGGCTTGTAGACACCCGAGGAACGGTAGTATTAAAGTATTACTTAATGCTTACTCAAATTTAGAAAATGTCCTTGATGTTGTTCTGTTTGTCATTGTCCAGATCTTTGTTGGTTTCACTTGAGTAAAGAAGGTTCTCATGTAATATTTTCTGTTTTTCTCGTCCCGCTGCTTTGAGCAGCATTGATGGTCACATCTCTCTCTATAGGTCTCAGATGACTCTCCTTATCTGGTCGCCAGCTGGCACTATGAGCTACATTGTGGTGTTTCTAAACTTCCGAAATTCTAATTCTGGACCTTGTTCCATTTCTTTGCACTTGAAACACAGTTTAGTGGTTTAAATTATATTGAGCGTGCCCTGCGCGTTTATCTGTGATGATGCTGCCAACTGCTGCTCCTCCTCCGCGTCAGTGATAGGCTGAGAGTGTGGCGCTAAGCTGTGACATCACACCCAGCCTATCACAGATGCAAGGGGAGCAGTAACTGGGAGAAGCACTGACACCCCCCCCCCCCACTCATTTATCATGTGTCCATCCTGTATCTTATTTTGCGTAAGACTGTCAAAAGGGACAGTGACTTGTGCTAATCCTTTAGAAAATGTAACTGAATAGTTGAACATGCCTGAAGCAGTTTTCTAGCTCTTTCTGGTTTGTTGCTGCGGGCATCTCCACGACTGATTCTTTTTCCTTTGTATCTGGTCTTATAACTTCACTGCTGTGTGCCCATAATATGACAACTCCGGTACTCCTATTGGCATTTTGGAAGGGTTAAGTTTGAGTTGATTTCTATGTAGTGTTCTAGCAATCAATGCAGGTTTGCATCACGGCCCTTGTATTCCCGTGCACCAGGTTATCTGGTACTGTACAGTTTGTTTTTAAAAAATATATATTTTATATACTGATGTGATTCCAAGTGGTGTTTTAAAAGAGGTTAATTTATGCTCTCTTCATCCAGTACTAGTTACCAACATTTAGACTGAGCATCAACTACAATGAGGAACTTGGCTCCTGCCAGTTTGTACGAGACGTCATCCAATGGTATTATTGTATAATTTTCTCTCTGTGTAATTCCTCCTCTAAGAGCTGCAGGGGGCTCACCTCGGCGGGTGTATAACTGGTTGTTCCTCAGGTTGCAATTTGATGGAGCATATTCCTGGCAAACGGCCCAAACCTTTGAAAAACATCTGCGGAGTGCTCCTGAATTTTCTCCATTGTCAGGTGTGGTTCAGCCTCCTCAACGTTCATTATCCATTGTACCGGGTTGGCCTTCTTGTAAGCTGCAATATTTAGATCTTTTGTTTTTCTACCATAGAACACTTTCTTTGTCCTTTGTTGGTAGGTGGATATTAATCTACAGTTGTCTATTACTTTGAGCATCTCGCCACTATGTCCTTATATGGTCGTTCTGTGTGATCAAATTCATAGTCTTTTTATAGAACACGTTTCTATGTGTGCAGAGGTATGTAATTTAGTTGTGCACCTGTGCCAAGCTTCACATATATAGGTATTTGCTTGTAACCCACATGAAGTACAGAATATTCTTCATCTTTGTTATCTCTTTCCAGATTGCTTTTGAGCATCCTATTGCTTTGTCTGCCTGATTTCTTTTTTTACTAACCCGACCTATCTTGGATCATCCCTTGTGCTCATGATCTTGGTCTTTTGGCTCATTTACTCAGCTGTACTGTCTGTCCCAACCATAGATCTGTCTCTACCTCTATAAATCACCATCTGCTTTTGGGTCCATCCTGACCAGCTGCTATCAGCTGCCCAAGTTCTCCCCACTTCTCCTACGACTTAATAATTCATCACTCTCATGTTAAAGCTGTGTTAAGGCATCTTTGTGGCTTATACGCTAAGCTTGAAAAAAATCAGATTTGTGGACCCTGGCAAAGTATTCACCACGTTATATTGAATGTTATACTACATTTCCAGGGGCTTGCTAAGAATTAGCAATGATTATTCCTCTATCATCTGTCCAATATTGCGCTCACTAAAATAGAGCCAAACCCCGTGTTTGGTCACCAGATGCAGTGTCTACCGGGTAGGGTATGGTTTAACGGTGCAGAAAATTCCGACACCGAGGACACCTCCGAATGTCTAGAAAACTGATTTGAATATAACCAGACTTACCTCCAAAGCGACGCTCTACCTCTCTGATCACAGCAGCACGCACCTCGCAAGTTATTCCGACTACACAGACATCATCACAACCTGAATAAATCTTAATTTAAAGCACCAATGGCGGGACCCCTCAGGTTAAGAGTTGAAACACTTAAAACGCCATTGGCGCCACGGGTGGTAATCGTGAAAACCGCCACCGGTGTCTACCATCCAGTTTCCCAAGAAGGCCGTTTCCTCAGCTCCTGTGCCACTATGTCTAGATATATCGTCACCTTTTTCTCTTGGTAGTGTTGCCTCTTTGCTTGGGTTAGGGGTAATTTTGTCTCGGAGCTATAAGTACGGCAAGCACCATCCTTGTGGATTATTTTCCTTAATTTTACTTCACTAAAAAAAATTATTTCATCGGAAATTGGGATCCTGGCCAAAAAACTGGTATTGAAAGAAAGAAGACCTATTCTAGAAAGGGCATTTCAGCCCATCACCAGGTCTAGGCATCGTTTGTGGAACCAAATAGCCCTGTGGCACCTTGCAAAAACAGGATGCCTTCAGATATCTAGATCATTGAATACCTATCCACCGTTAGCCGCCAAGTCCACCCATCATCAAGTACAACATTTGATCACACCACAGTGCACAACATTTTGCAATGCAAATCCATAAAAATAGATGGCTGGGTTTTGTACTGCACCTTGAATTTGGAAAATGATCCTAAGTATCTTATTTGTCCAAGCATTGAATAACAAGGATACTGGGGAGACAAACTCCAATGCGCTTAGCTTCTAAGCTTCATCAAGGTATCACTGCCTATAAATGTCTGCTCTAAAACGTACTGGAACTAGGAAAACCTGACTTTAAATGTCCTATTGAGAATTTATGTCTCTGCTAAAAAATGAAACAAAATCTGTGATAATGCAGCCTGTCAATTCACTGAGATCTCACAGCGGTTTTCACAGGCATAGAAGGAGGGAATTTGGTAGACTGAAGGTGTTCTTACCGGAATACAGAGTATGCGGGCCGATGCGTCTTTTTTTGCAGACGTTGTAAATTTTGCTGGTCAGGATTATTTTAATGAGAGAAAGGGGTTATTGTAAAGAGGAAAAGGGATGACTTATGCACCAGAGCTGGCGGTCTTCAGGTCTCGTCCTCTGCTTTTAATGGGACGTGTTTTGTGCCCTCAAAAGGGACAGTGTTCTCGAACCAAGGCATTTTGAGTTGCGCATTGGGTACACATCAGAAATTACCATTGGGTACACTTCATAAATGGTCACTGTGTGTAGGTGGCCAGTAGATCTAAGCTTGCCAAGGTTTTAACTGTAGGGCAATGTTGTATTCCTAGGGGACAAAACTAGTGTGTTCATTATTATTATTATTATTATTTATTTATTTATAAGGCGCCACAGATTCCGTAGCGCCGGATACAGAAGCAAGTAAAAAATTAATGAGGTAGTACATTCCAGTAGAACAGATGAGTGTGAGTAATCCTATGGGTACTCACACAGAGTGCATCAAAAGACGTGACAGGGCGTACGAGGGACAGTATACAGACGTGGAAGAATAGGTAGAGAGGACCCTGCCCTTCGGGCTTACATTCTAAAGGGAGGGGTAGTGAGACAGTAGGAACAACTGTGAGAAAAATTTAGATGGCAGATGAGGAAGTGTTGGATAGAATGGTTAAGAGGAGGTAGGATAGGCGAGCTTGAAAAGGTGAGTTTTGAGTGAGCGGAAGGTTGGGGGAGAGTCAAGTGAGACGGGGTAGGGAGTTCCAAAGATATGGGGCAGCATGGCAGAAGTCTTGGAGCAGAGCATGGGAGAAGGTAATGAGAGATGAATTGAGGCAGAGGTCAGAGGCAGAGCAAAGTGGCTGGGTGGGAGTGTACCTCGAGACAAGGTTAGAGATGTAAGGGGGAGAAGCTATGTAAGTGAGGGTAAGGAGCTTTAACTGAAAAGGATAGGGAGCCAATGAAGGGATTTGCGCAGAGGAGAGGCGGAAGAGGTGCGGTGGGAAAGGAAAATGAGCTTTCTGTATGGATTGAAGGTCAGAAGTGCGAGAGCGAGGAAGGCCAGCGAGTAGGAGGCTGCAATAGTCGAGACGAGAAACGATGAGTGAATGGACCAGGAGTTTGGTTGCTTCCTGAAAGAGGAAGGGGCGGATTTTCGTAATGTTACGGAGGCAGAAGTGGCAGGATTCATCAAAAGGATTGATTTATTGATTAACACACTGAACTCCATGGAGTCTGTTCAGTCTTCAAAGACTGAAGTCATGTCCCATTCTCATCCAGTTTAACGCTAAAGAAGACCCTGACAGAGCTAGAAATAAGTGGGTGAGGGTACAAATGGTAAAATGCAGGAGGGCTTAGGCTCATACAGGGGTTGCACGTAGAGAGAAGAGGAAGAGTGTTCTTAGTGGCATCTCCCACCAACTTGAAATACCTTGTCGTGGGGTTAAATTGATTCATGATGTGTTCTGGAGGCTCCTGGTTTGTGTGGATAAAGGAGTCTAAGGTATGGACAGAGTATCTCCTAAGGCAAAGGTACAGAGTGGATTGTGCTTACAGAAAACATTCATCCAAGTCTAATGGCGCGAGGGGATGTTGGTGTTGGTATGGTTGACCTCCCCAAATAGCCTCTGGTGGCAATTAATGGTGGCGGCTAAAGACATACACATACTTGGGATTAAGTTATAAAACAGGTTATGCAAGTTAGGGAGTTAAGGTTATTTATATAGATATATATATATATATATATATATATTGGTGGATAGAAACATATGCTGCTAACTGCTTTCTCCATTTCTGTAATCAATACAATCAATTTGCATCCACGCAAGTGTCAGCTCTTGATGAGTTACAAGTTGTCACCGGGTGAGTGGAAGAGAGTGGGATTGACGATGCGCAGTCAAGTATTCTCATGATTCAGCTTTGTTTCCACTGGTTTGTTATCCATCCCGGGGTCTCGTTATCTCGCTTTGTTTTCAGTCTCCATTTTTTTGGGGGCTGCTGGCTGAGATAATGGGCTTGTAAGCACCTGGAGACTTCATGACAAACTAGAATAGCTGTCCTAATCTAATTTAGGCTATTTGTTTCCCCGCGCCTGTTTCCCAAGGAGCCGCAGATAGTGAGAAATCTGTGAGCTCTCGCTGTGTATATCATTGTGGTGTGTGCTCACTCAACTGACGCGTTGAATGCAGCTTGGAATCTCTGGCAATAAAGTCATTCATGAGGCTTCGTTAATGTAGGATAAATTAGTTTGTCTTTATTTATCTCTGCTGTGCCATATTGCTGTGTCTTTCTGCGGATTTGTATTTAATGTCACTCAAATCTGCAGACTTACACCTTTCCTTCCATCTCTTGTTCATGAGTATCATTTCTATACGATACTCTTATTACACCTTCAATCTCCTTTCTAAGTATCTTAACTTTTTACTATTACTGTATATAACACCCTGGAGGAATGGAGTAACTACAATGTAAGGACTTACTTCTTTTTCTGCTATAGTCATGGCCAAAACTTTTGAGAATGACACAAGTATTGGTTTTCACAAAGTTTGCTGCTTGAGTGTTTTTAGACCTTTTTTTGTCAGATGTTGCTATGGTATATTGGAGTAAAATTACAAGCATTTCATAAGTGGCAAAGGCTTTTATTGATAATTACATTAAGTTTATGCAAAGAGTCAATATTTGCAGTGTTGACCCTTTTTTTTGTAGACCACTGCAATTCGCCCTGGCATGCTGTCAATCAACTTCTGGGCCACATGCAGACTGATGGCCGCCCATTCTTGCCTAATCAATGCTTGGAGTTTGTCAAAATTTGTGGGTTTTTGTGTGTCCACCCGCCTCTTGAGGATTGACCACAAGTTCTCACTGGGATTAAGGTCTGGGGAGTTTCCTGACCATGGACCCAAAATTTCTATGTTTTGATCCCCAAGCCACTTAGGGCCTGATTCATTAAGGATCTTAACTAGAGAAACTTCTTATTTCAGTCTCCTGGACAAAACCATGTTACAATGCAAGGGGTGCAAATTAGTATTCTGTTTTGCACATAGGTTAAATACTGACTGTTTTTTCATGTAGCACACAAATATCAACTTTAAATTTCAGTGTACAAATAAGCTATCAAGTATTTGTGTGCTACATGAAAAAACAGTCAGTATTTACCTTATGTGCAAAACAGAAAACTAATTTGCACCCCTTGCATTGTAACATGGTTTTGTCCAGGAGACTGAAATAAGAAGTTTCTCAAGTTAAGATCCTTAATGAATCAGGCCCTTAGTTATCACTTTTGCCTTATGGCAAGGTGCTCTATCATGCTGGAGAAGGCATTGTTCATCACCAAACTGTTCTTGGATGGTTGGGAGAAGTTGCTCTTGGAGGATGTTTTGGTACCATTCTTTATTCATGGCTGTGTTCTTAGGCAAGATTGTGAGTGAGCCCACTCCCTTGGCTGAGACGCAACCTCACACATGAATGCTCTCAGGATGCTTTACTGTTAGCATGACACAGGACTGATGGTAGCACTCACCTTTCCTTCTCAGGACAAGCGTTTTTCCAGATGCCCCAAACAATGTGAAAGGGGATTCATCAGAGAAAATGACTTTACCCCAGTCCTCAGCAGTCCAATCCCTTTACCTTTTGCAAAATATGAGTCTGTCTCTGATGTTTTTCCTGGAGAGAAGTGGCTTCTTTGCTGGCCCTCTTGACACCAGGTCATTCTCTAAAAGTCTTCGCCTCACTGTGCGTGCAGATGCACTCACACCTGCCTGCTGCCATTCCTGAGCAAGCTCTGCACTGGTGGTGCCCCGATCCCGCAGTTGAATCAACTTTAGGAGATGGTCCTGGCGCTTGATGGACATTCTTGGGCGCCCTGAAGCCTTCTTAACAACTATTGAACCTCTCTCCTTGAAGTTCTTGATGATCCGATTAATGGTTGATTTAGGTGCAATCTTACTAACAGCACTATCCTTGCCTGTGAAGCCCTTTTGTGCAAAGCAATGATGACTGCACATGTTTCCTTGCAGGTAACCATGGTTAACAGAGGAAGAAAAATGATTTCAAGCACCACCCTCCTTTTAAAGCTTCCAGTGTGTTATTCTAACTCAATCAGCATGACAGAGTGATCTCCAGCCTTGTCCTCGTCAACACTCTCATCTGTGTTAAAGAGAGAATCACTGATCTAATGTTAGCTGGTCCTTTTGTGGCAGGACTGGAATGCAGTGGAAATGTTGTTTTTGGGATAAAGTTCACTGTCACGGCAATGGGGAAGTTTGAAATTAATTGCAATTCATCTGATCACTCTTCATGATATTCTGGAGTATATGCAAATTGCCATCATAAAATCTGAGGCAGCAAACTTTGTGAAAAATAATATTTGTGTTATTGTCTAAACGTTTGGCCATGACTGTAGGCTGTTCTTCCCTCTTCCTTGCAATTTAGATTTGGTTGGTATGAGAATGAATATGGGTGACAGAGAGGCAATGATACTGAAAGGACTTATTTGCTCCCAACTCAATAACAGACAGCAAGAACCTTTAAATTTTTATTTCTGGATCAAAGAGGTGGAAAAGGCAACTTAGAAATAATAAATTCGATACACATGGGTAGACAATGGATTCACCATAGACAATAAAAAAGATCAACAATCACTGCAGTAAACAGATAGCTTAGTGATCAAACCAGAGAAAGATAAGATTTCCTACAATATCTCAGTCTTTTACTTGAAATTAAGGTGAAGTAAAAACGTCTTTAATTCCGTTAACAAATGGATGAAATGAAGCCGTTTCTGTAACTAACTGATTGCTCCTTTATCAGCACAATAGTTACACAGATTAATACTCTTTATTTGACGGCCACAGTGTTGTAACATAATAGTCTGGTGATAGGACAAATAACATTCCAGGGCTGGCTGGGATCTGTAGTTCCACAGAACTGTATCTAATAGCCGCAAGGTTCCAATAACAAAGCTACTGTTTTGTGTCTAAATAGTACTCCAATGCAGGCTGAGTCTTGTAATCTTACTAATCCAAATACATTTCTGAAAGATGATTCAGTCTCTGCACCAAACATAAGGTCTGATCCTTGATGGTGCATTCACTGTCTTACAATGGTGGTAGTTAACAAACCCAATTTCTTTAACTGATGGCCAGTCTTACAGTTCTGGAACAAGGATATCTTACTGCTAGTGAGGTAGTTTCTCTTGTGATGTAGTGCAAAAACTTTAATTACCTGGTGCTTTAATATCTTGAAGCTTGCTGTGACTTGTAGTGCCATGCTGTTGCACAGACTCCATCATTCTGTGACTCACTCTCTCAGTTCCTCTGATTAATAATACAGGTGTTCCACATATAGGGCCTGATTCATTAAAGAAGGTTAAGCAAAAGTAAGTAAGGCAAAACCGTCTTGCATTGGAGGGGGAGATAAATTTAAAATGTAATGGCAGATTTATAATTGGGTAGGGCATGTCCTAGATCAACTTTAAATTTCTTTGTACAAATAAGCTATCAAGAATTTGTGTGCTACATGAAAAAACAGCCAGTATTTTCCTTATGTGCAAAATAATAAACTCATTTGCACCCCTTGCACTGCAACATGGTTTTGTCCAGAAAACTTGAGAAAGAAAACTTACTCAATTTTTTTGCTTAACTTTCCTTAATGAATCAGGCCCATAGTCTGAGGATTTATGCTTAGAGCTGTACTCTTGTTTCTCATTACAGTTATGTCTCAAACAGTACAAAGTCTCACTGTTATAGTGTATATTGTAGAGACTCAGCCCAGCACACTGGGCTGCTGAAATCTCTGATGTTTCATCACACAGCACCTCACATCACACTTCTTCTTTCCTCTCCACAGAAGTTCCTGGCACACAACACACCCAAATCTTGCAGGATTTTGGCTGTAATCACACTTTCATTCTGTCCCTCCTTGACTGACAGCTGCGTGAACCAATGAGTAGCAGGAGCAGGGAAACTCCTAGGTCCTATGCTTCCTGAGCTCGCACAGACATTTTTAAAGAGACCATACACATATATCAAACTCTGGGGCACTACATGTAGACAGGACCTGATTATCCAATAGGTTGATTAGGCACAAGGCTTTTGGGAAGAGGGGGGAGCGCAACATTTTTGGGGGTGCAAAATTGTGGCAGGGAGAGGCAGAAGCTGAATTTAATTTTAAAATATAATAGAATAGATGCTCTCCAAAGACAAGGAGGCTGCAATAGTAGAGACGACTCGCTAATCCTCAAGCGGGCTGCGCTTGAGGATAAGCGAGTAGGAGAGACAAGGATGGGGGCTGGCGGGGGGAGACAGCCTCCTCCCCTACACCCCTTTATCCTAAGTAGCGCACGTTCATGCCTCTGTTCCGCTAAACAGTGACAAAGATTGCTGTGACCCTTAAAAATCCAAGTGAAAGCTGAGTTTTGAAAACACGGTAACATGGACATTGGTGGGTGGGTGAAAGAAGACAGATTTTGAATTAAGGACAGGTTCGCTTTTACCTCCCGCATAATAGCCTGGTGTGTAAGACATTATGAGCGTACCGGCTTAGAGCGTCCTGAACCCTTAATCAGGCCCTGACTGTATAGCACATTGTACTAGCTAATTCTCTGGGGAAAGCTCTGAAGATTTTAAGACTTTTAAAACTCTATAGAATGCCAGTCTGTGCACTCTACTGAATGCTCTGGGGGTTTCAACACTTTAAACACACTGTAGAATGCTGTGAGTGTCTGGACTTTTTGTGTACTCTATGACAGGGGAGGGCTGTTAAATTTTAGGCCGGGGAACACGACTCAACTCAGCAGCATATTTTAAAGGAAAAAAAAATGCATGTGGCCCAGTGACTCAGCCCAAGACAGCCCACTATGGGACCGGCCCGGGGGACAGATGTC